>NC_086454.1:287299663-287599663 GCF_028390025.1 Pseudophryne corroboree
TCACAATGCACCAGGTGCAATAGCCCCACGCTGACGACACGACCCCCCCCCCCCCTCTCACCTCCCTCCACCCCCTGTATTATTACAGTATTTCAGGTCTAATCCTGACCATTCCTTACAGAACCATTTTAGCTATCTCGGTCACAAGCTGTGCACAAGCTGCTGCTCACCCCAAAACGTCCATACTCTCTATGCTGCAGGGAGAGGACAGACGGATTATAGGTATTAATGTAGTGGTGAATGAAATGCAGTACGACTCCTAGCACGCCCTCTTTGGTTATCACGGCGAGATGTTATTCATACGCTCATTTCTACAAGCAAACCCCAGAACATCTATTGCTCCAATATCCCTTATGGATTGCTAATGCGGGCTTGTGGGTGGTGTTTACATATAACTCACGCCTCGTATATAACCAGCATTGATGCAGGAACATGATTATGGGGCTCTTAAGGTTTCTGCTTCAGAAAGCAAAATATAAGCTCAGCTATGTGAGCACATTTAACACTGCAGTATGAGTTACCCACAATGCACTGGGTATGCAGCGCCCACTCCTTAAGAATTAAGGGGTGTGTTTCAGACAATTCAGAAATGTTCCCAGATAACCAATATCACTTCTCTCCATTATTCCCATCAGTAACAGAAGTAGCATCAGAGCAATGTATCTTTTGTTTCATGTAGAGGAAACATTTTTTAATAAATAGGCCCTTGAGAGAGTAAAAGTATGGGGGTATACAGGCAAAATTGTATGCAGCACCCTACTCAATCAGCACAACTAATGCCTGCAATACGGGTATATTTATATATGGAATGAGTTTTATTTCAGTTTACATGTAAACAATAATGTAATGAGGCATATGTCTAA
The DNA here is from genome assembly GCF_028390025.1 of Pseudophryne corroboree. Taxonomy (NCBI): domain Eukaryota; kingdom Metazoa; phylum Chordata; class Amphibia; order Anura; family Myobatrachidae; genus Pseudophryne; species Pseudophryne corroboree. Next base: position 287,300,527 of record NC_086454.1, read on the forward strand.
CGTTTTCAAAGACTGGCTTAGTGCCCACTGAGATGTATCTATATAAAAATCCTCTAAAATCTGTTCAGTCTCCAACATGCATGTGAAATGGGAGCCATGACAAGCGCCGCCTCTGCAACACTTCCCACTGCAGCGCATGACGGGACTGGCCATAGCCTAGATAGAAAGGATGAAGGACCAGCCTGGAACAGGGCCTGTTGGACAGGAAAGTAGAGATCGGGAGGGGGAGTGTCCGGAGCGGGAGGCGGACCAAGGAGACCCCACATATGCTGAGTCCAATATACTAGTACAGGCCTGGCCAACCTGTGGCTCTCCAGCTGCTGTGATACTACTACACAGTATGCACAAGTTCCTTCTGAATGAAAATAAATTATTTGACATTATTGGTTATCAAAAGACTGTAAATTATTAAGGTCCATACACATTAGAAGATGTCGCTCTATGAGCGATGTCGTCTAATGTTTCCCCTCCAGGGCCGGCCGGTCGGCGGCCCACTGTACACACTGAGCGATATGACCGCTCGTATCTCCTCCAGCCTCCGCCAGCTGTGCATGCAGGTCCTGGCTGACAGTCCAGATCCTGCATGCATGCACTGCCGACAGCGACGATAGTTGCCGACTCGCGGGGCTGTGCATCGGTCGACGCTGGCGGCATACACACTTGCCGATAAAATGAGCGTTGTCGCTCAGGGAGGGGGAAAATGAGCGACATCGCTCATGTTATCGGCAAGTGTGTATGGTGGGCCTTTAGGCTGAAAAACACAAAGCAACTTCAGTGCGTATCCATTCATCATAGGCTGTGCTTCTTTACCCTACACAGCAGGGCTGACAGCTCGGCCGACTTGTTCAAAAGAAAGAACAAGGAGTAGGGAATGAGATATGACAGTAGTGTCATAAACCCCCTGGCCTGTAGCACTCTGACCGGACACTCAGGGGTTAAGGTTTTTGTAAGGTGGGTTTTGCGTTTAGATGGCAGAAACTGTTGATTGGTCCACTAGTTGTTATGGGAGGTGGCATGGGCTTTTTGTGGACTAGTTTGTAAAGGGAAGGCTCTCTTCTCTTTTCTTCTGGACATGTGCCCTCACTGTTGTTTTGGTATGTAGAGTTTCAGAGTTTAATTTGTGTCAGCTTTGTTAGGTGGGCGGTGTCAGAATGGCTGTTGATGGTTTTGGTATATTCTCTGGTTATTTCCCTGTGGGGCCGTTCCGTCCACGGTGAAGGTTTTAGGGGTGGATTACAGTCTCAGGCATGGGCCACCCCCTGTCCAGGTGTTGCTCTTTTTTCGCCGTGGATGGGTGGTCGCCTAAAGTGGATGGCGATGTAGGCGTATGGCCTCATCGCTTGGTGGTTATGTCCCGCAAGGGTTGGGCAGTAAGTCTTTCTCTTGCCAGTCGATGGGAGAAGGCCTTATGCTTGTTCAGGTGGGCAGCTGGCCCTTGTGTTAAATTTTAGTTTAGAGTTATTTGCTTACCGCTAGGCCGTTCTTTCTTCCCCCCACCACAGGCCGTTCTTTCTTCCCCCCACCATACTTTAGTTCTTTAAATTTAATCTAAAACTAAAATCTCTTTAAACATAAGCTGACCCCTTTTAACGCCAATTCAGTTGTCCGTGTCATTATTTTAGTTGGTTAAGATCGTGTGAATGGAGTGTGAGTGTATCGGCCGATAGAGAGTTTAGTACAGTATGCGGACTGATGGATTCATACTCTGGGATAAGCCAGCAATGGTAAAACAAATGATAGGACTGCATTTTCCACTTCTTTACCCCATGTGGGCACTGCCGTGTGACGTGGGAGGAGTGGCAGTTGCAATGAATAGATTGGGGAGGTAATAAATTGAATGAGCTGCAATAGAACGACACAATGTATTTTTTCTTTTCTGGCATATATGTGATAATGCAGCATTTTTTCCAACTAGTGTAGCATTGCAAAATGCTACTAAAACTGGTCTTTAAAAAGGGAACATTGCTCCCTATAAATACCACAAGGCATTCACACAGCCATTCAGGCGGGTGTGATACATTATCCCGGCACATTATCCCAACACCGGCATCCCGACAATGACGAGGCTGACGAGACACTCCCCTAACCCCCCTGGGGTGGCAGCTACTGTGATAAGAGATCCCGGTGGATACCTGGACTAAAGAACAGGAGACTGATAGACCTTGTGTCAAGCCGTAATCCGGTACACAATATTATTTCTTGCGTGTGACAGAACTATTTAAAAATTACTACATCATAGGCGCTCTTTTTGTTCCTCCTTTTGATTTCAGATTCCCTTTGGGCTACGCATACCTAGTGGCACTTTTTGAAGAACTGAGCAGCCACCCGATAAAGCGGGGAGAGTGTGAACCTTTGGCCATTGAGCAGATATCAATTTTGGAAAGACATTCTATATATTTAGAATTACTTACATGACTGATCGATCTGTGGTTGTGTGACCACATAAAGCAGTAAGGAACTCCTGAATAGGACGAGCGCACTGATCTACTCACTCGTTTTATTTATATATATATATATATATATATATATATACATACACACATATACATATACATACACATATATACACACACGTTTACGAACCTATTCTAATTACAGCACAGTGGAAATATAATTGGTGGGGCAGTGGGTGAGAAAAAAAAAAACTGGTTCCCGCTTCAACAGCCCTGCCCACACACCCAGAAATGCTTTCCCAATATTTAAAATATGTAATACCCCTTTCACACTGCCTGAAGTGGTTGGCACCCGGGAGCTCCCAGGTCGCCTCAGGCACCTTTCACACCGCAGTTAGTAGCCCGGCATATTGCCGAGTTGCTGACGTCAGCGGTGACGCAGCAGGGGCGGTGCTTGGCGATCACATGATCTCCAAGTGCCGCCCATACATAGAGAGTGAATGGGAAATGGGTCGCATCAACCCGGCTCCCGTTCACACCACACAGTGAGCCGGGTTGAACACGAGTTCAACCCTGCTCAAGGGCAAGGTTGAAATACCGGGTCACTCCACCCGGTACTTTAACCCTGACACCTTCCACACTGCAAATGAACACGGGTTTTGCGCGTTCATGTGCCAAAAACCCGTGTTCAGGGGTGCTGGTGTGAAAGGGGTATAAAAAAAAGTGCCAATTCCAAAGATATCTTTCGTCTTTCATATTGTATTAAAAATTGCTTATAGGCCCTACACACTGGGCGATCTGACTGCAAGCTATGAACGATCTCGTTCATTACTGAACGAGATACCGTTCATATCTATCAGTGTGGAGGCACCAGCGATGAACGATGCGCGGCCCCGCGCTCGTTCATCGCTGGTGCCCCGTCAGCTGTGCATGCAGGCCGATATGGACGATCTCGTCCATATTTGCCTGCACTTCTATGGAACTTGGTGACGGGGGGAGTGAAGAAACTTCACTCCCCCCTCCGCCGCTGGGTCGCCCGTCGGTCGTATTTGCCGACGGACAGCTCGGTGGCGGATCGCTAAATGTGTAGGGCCCTTTAGTGTGTACACTCAATTTCATTTGTCAGGGTTCTGGGAAGTTCAAGGGAAACTGCTCATCTTCCACATTGGTCATGTCTTCTAGTGTGTAGGGCCCTTAAGGCAATAAGATTCTGGATCCCAGGACATAACACTGGACCACAAATGCATGCAGTAGGCATTAACTTATACCAGTCGCCTCCTGCTGCATTACCGTATTCGCTGCTGCTTCCATGTAAGCAGTAGAGATTCTTCCCACGTCTGAATCAGGCCCAATGTACTCACCTTACATTACAGTATTCCATCAGCAGGGGTTTATTATTATTTATTTATTTATTTATTAACAGTTTCTTATATAGCGCAGCATATACCGTTGCGCTTTACAATTAGAACAACAGTAATAGAACAAAACTGGGTAAAAACAGACAGACAGAGGTAGGAAGGGGTGTGGTTCATCAAATCGACAGTATCTAGGTCGACAATGTTTAGGTCGACCACTATATGTCGACAGTCACTAGGTCGACATGGATGGAAGGTTGACAGGGCTTCTAGGTCGACATGTGCTAGGTCGACAGGTCTAAAGGTCGACATGAGGTTTTTGTGTGTTTTTTGGTGTCGTTTTCTTCGTAGAGTGACCGGGATCCCAAATTAGTGCACCGCTTCGCTCGCCATGCTTCGGGCATGGTGCCTTCGCTCCGCTACCGCTTCGCTCGGCACACTTTACCGTTCCAATCGTAGTCCACGTGGATCGTTAAGTATGAAAAAATGCAAAAAAAAGAAAAAAATTTGAAAAACTCATGTCGACATTTAGACATGTCGACCTAGAAACCCTGTCGACCTTCCATCCATGTCGACCTAGTGACTGTCGACCTATAGTGGTCGACCTAAACATTGTCGACCTAGATACTGTCGATCTTCAGACCGGATCCCGTAGGAAGGCCCTGCTCGCAAGCTTACAATCTATAAATTATAACGCATCACAGTCTTGAACGTATCTGGTGATTATGGTGATCACACACAAATCATTCCTTAATATGCCCTGACCTATTTGACCACTAGCTAATAGCATTGGATACATAAATATTATTTATTGCTGCTATTGGTTATTAAGGTGCCACAGTGCAGACCTGAAAGTGAAGGGTAGGGATGACATTGCTTGTGAAAGCAGACATTCTAGCAGAGAGAGGACACCTCTGAGATCAGAGGAGAGAATGTGACTCAGAGTGGAGATTGGGACAACAGAAAGGTTATACCATTGGGGGTAATGTAGGTGGGCGTAGTATGCTCTAGGAAAGAGGTTGGTATTAAACGCGGTGAAAGGTTCGAATGCCAAAGGAGACTATGATCTGGCATGGCAGAGAATTCCACAGATGGCAGCAGCACTGGATAAGTCTTGCAGGTAGATATGACAGGTTATTAAGCAATTGTCTAGGAAACGCATATAAGGAATAACACACCCTAGTGTGTATGAGGGAGTTTTATTTTATACAGGTTACACACGTCTCTGCTGTAGACATCGATTACTCTTATACTGGAGAACTTCTTTGGTTAATTGTAACAGAGCATTGTCACAACTGAGGGCTGATGCTGACCAGGGAGAAGCCTCAGTTGTAGGGGCTGAGGTATATGTGTACCTGGGAGGCAGTACAGGGTTCTTGGACATACAGGGTACCTTTAGAACAAATGCCCGAAGGCGTGACCAAGACAACGAAGGAAAGTTCAAAGGTTTTATTAAACACAGTTCAGAGGAATACTGATGACTTGGTACTGGTAATAGGAAACAGAGTTCAGAGGAATACCGATGATAGAAAACCGATGGAGACTTGGGATCGATGGCGGAACACCGATGGAGACTTGGGATCGATGGCGGAACACCGATGGAGACTTGGGATCGATGGCGGAACACCGATCGAGACTAGGGATCGATGGCGGAACACCGATGGAGACTAGGGATCGATGGCGGAACACCGATCGAGACTTGGGATAGATGGCGGAACACCGATCGAGACTTGGGAACGATGACGGAACACCGATGGAGACTTGGGATCGATGACGGAACACCGATGGTGACTTGGGATCGATGGCGGAACACCGATGGTCACTGGAGATCGATGGCGGAACACCGATGGTTACTGGCAGGGCAGAGCACTGCTGGAAGCTGGTGTCGGTAACTGCCAGTCACAGGATGCAATGATGAGACACTGCAGAGTCAGGCTGTACTGCAGAGAAAGTCCATGGGAGGACTGCACACTGGGATCACTGAAGACAATTGAAGCACTGACATCTTTCCACCCCAGGAACAAGATATTTATACCAGCTGGGAAACAGGGATTGGCTGGCTGATTAACCAGAGACCAGAGTGCAGCTGCTGGGTAATCAGGCTGAGAGCAGAGTACAGCTGATAGGCTGAAAGGTAACATGTGATTAGGAAAACATGGCTGCGCCCATGTTAGCTTTTGGAGGGAAAGATTGTTTGTAACTTGCATGTAAAACTTAACCCTGATGCTGCCAGAATCACAGTAAAGAGATTAGAAACAATGAGATGCAGCGTGCTGCACACAGACAGTGCAGATGGAATGCAGGCTTGGAACGCTGGGACAGTCTCAGGAGGCATTTGGAAGGTAAATACTGATAAGGAATTACCTGGATCGTGACAGCACCCCCTCCTTTAGGAGTGGCCCCAGGACACTTCTTATAAATTCTTTACCTGAACAAACGGAAGAATCTAGATTGAATCCTGATGAACTTGAACTGGCTGGAACCAGATGAGACTGTACTGGACCTATGGACGAGACCAGATTGAGTCCAGACAAACTTGAACCGGCTAAGACCGGCGGAGACTTTGGGCCGACGGATAGGACAGGATTGAGTTTGGAGACCGTTGAATCAGCTGGAACTGAAGGAGTCTTTGGACCTACGGATGGAACCGGATTGAGTCTGGAGACAGTTGAATCAGCTGGAACTGAAGGAGTCAGAATCCGGTTAGAACCGGAATGAGTGGTATCCGAGTGTTCAGTTAGACCATCCTGGACCTGGTCCATGCTGGATGCCAACAGGGTGGTGCTCTCTGAAGACGGCAAACTGGAGTTTATAACTGCATCTGTAGCACAAAAATTTCCATCTGGACACTTGCCTCTGGATACTTCCCTTGGGGCTGAAACTTTGGTGACCCCTCCTGGGGTTGACTAATCAGACACCTCTCTCAGGGTTATTTTCTCCAACACCCCTCCTGGGGTTGACAGATCAGAAACTCCTTTTTGAGAAGACTCATATGCCCCTACTAGAGCTTGAACATTGGATACCCCTCCTGGGGTTGCAGAAACAAACGCCCCTTCCTGGGCTGTAGACACAGACGCCCCTTCCTGGGCTGTAGACACAGACACCCCTTCCTGGGCTGAGTAAAGAGTGTCATCATTCCAGGAAAGTTCAGACACTAGGATCTGGAACTGTACCAGACATTGACTGACTGTTTGTGTCCCCTGACGTAGCCGGAGGATATCAGAGGAGGCTCAGGGTTCGTCAAAGATGTGCCTGAAGGTTGCCACAAAATCTGTGTATGAAGAGAGCAGGGCATCAGACTTCTCCCATAGAGGTGATGCCCAATCGAGGGCGGAGCCACTGAGGAGGGAGATGATGTAAGCAACCTTGGTGCGGTCAGTTGGGAAACTGCCAGGCTGTAACTCGAAATATATCTCACACTGATTTAGGAAACCCCGACAGGCTTTTGGGAAACCATCAAACTTGGCAGGTGTCAGTAAATGGAGACAAAGAGCAGAAACAGGAGTGGTGGGTGGGGATACCACCAAAGGTACTGCAGTCGGCACACTGGACGCCCCTGAACCACGGAGGGTTACTTGTATTCCATCCAGCCAAGAGGAGAGGTGCTGGAGACAGAGAATCACATGGCCCCGTGCAGCCTCCTGACGTTCAAGGCGGGCTGCAAGTTCTTGCATCGGCCTGGTCGCTTGGACCTGGTCTCCGGCCGGATCCATGAGGTCAGTGCTTACTGTCACAACTGAGGGTTGATGCTGACCAGGGAGAAGCCTCAGTTGTAGGGGCTGAGGTATATGTGTACCTGGAAGGCAGTACAGGGTTCTTGGACATACAGGGTACCTTTAGAACAAATGCCCGAAGGCGTGACCAAGACAACGAAGGAAAGTTCAAAGGTTTTATTAAACACAGTTCAGAGGAATACTGATGACTTGGTACTGGTAATAGGAAACACAGTTCAGAGGAATACCGATGATAGAAAACCGATGGAGACTTGGGATCGATGGCGGAACACCGATGGAGACTTGGGATCGATGGCGGAACACCGATGGTGACTTGGGATCGATGGCGGAACACCGATGGTCACTGGAGATCGATGGTGGAACACCGATGGTTACTGGCAGGGCAGAGCACTGCTGGAAGCTGGTGTCGGTAACTGCCAGTCACAGGATGCAATGATGAGACACTGCAGAGTCAGGCTGTACTGCAGAGAAAGTCCATGGGAGGACTGCATACTGGGATCACTGAAGACAATTGAAGCACTGACATCTTTCCACCCCAGGAACAAGATATTTATACCAGCTGGGAAACAGGGATTGGCTGGCTGATTAACCAGAGACCAGAGTGCAGCTGCTGGGTAATCAGGCTGAGAGCAGAGTACAGCTGATAGGCTGAAAGGTAACATGTGATTAGGAAAACATGGCTGCGCCCATGTTCGCTTTTGGAGGGAAAGATTGTTTGTAACTTGCATGTGAAACTTAACCCTGATGCTGCCAGAATCACAGTAAAGAGATTAGAAACAATGAGATGCAGCGTGCTGCACACAGACAGTGCAGATGGAATCCAGGCTTGGAACGCTGGGACAGTCTCAGGAGGCATTTGGAAGGTAAATACTGATAAGGAATTACCTGGATCGTGACAGCATATCATAACCTAATGGCAGATACAGTTTGTCCTTCTAACAGAGCATTTGTAGCATGTTCCCAAAGCTTCCTTGTAGCACAGTGTACTGTCATGCAGAGTGGAACACAAGTCAGCAGTAACTGCTCCAGCATTGTATGTATGCCATAAATACGTATGTTCGGCCAGATGCAGAATTCTACACATTACTCCAGTTGAATTGCCCAATAGGCTTAATTCCAAAACTGCCATTATCTATGCACCACTGCACTGCCCAATTCATGGTGCAGAAGATCCATATGAAAACAGACGGAATTAAGCGTATACATGATTTATTAAAGCCTGTAATTCTGTCAATACAGACAAGAGGCAACTTGAGTTGTAGTGGCTCAAAATTAGGCATATACAGTATGCTCATCCACGGCTCAGCATCAGCTCTTATGTGCTACACCAACAGATACACCCAATCCCCCCCCTCCCAACACCACCACAGGGATTCAGACCCCCTTCTCTGTGTACTGCATGGCAACTTTAACTATGATGTTACACTTGTTTCTTTCCAAACGGCAGATAATATGAATTATCCCTATCCTGCATTGCTTTCTAGATAGTAGATGTGAGCAGTGTAATAGTCCATACATGCTGCATTTTGGTCGGCCAATTAAGTCATTTTAGACTTGCACAGCTGCAAATGTTCACAAAAAGACAGCCAACTTCAGTATTCATGTGATGGGAAGTCATCAGATGTCAGCTGAACAGATGGCCAGATTGGACAGTGCCTGGCATGCGGAGCTGGCTGACTTGCAGGCTCCTAGGTAACAAATGTTTTGTGCGGATGGTGAATTCACAAATGATTATGGGCAGTGAGGTTACAGCAAGCATATCTGGTACACTATGCTATGTAATTTAATCATTTCATTTGCTCCACTTTATCAGAGCCTTAAGTAGATTTAGCTGATTTGATGGATGCTCTCCTGCACTTTATCATTAAAGAGAACCTGTCACAAACACATGTAGGCATCAATTTGGAAGCCTATAATTTCAAGAGGAACCGAGGATCTTATGAATATAAATCAGGTCTGGTGAATGTAACTCAGGCAGTGCCGACTGATGTCACTGCTTCCTAGCATATCTATAGGCTGTGAGAATGTAAAAAATGTATTTATTTATTAACAGTTTCTTATATAGCGCTTTACAATTGGAAGCGACAGTGGCAAAACAAAACTGGGTAATAACAGACAGACATAGAGGTAGGAAGGCCCTGCTTGTAAGCTTACAATCTATAGATCTCAAATAAAGCTATAGAAGTGTCCTCACACACTCATTCATTGTGTGTTAAATAGCACAAGGCGCTTCACGCTCCGCCATGGGTAGCGGTTCTCGGACTTTTGTATGCAATTCTAATTTTAGCTGCTCCCAAACTCCCTTATAGTGTCCCAGGCATTTAGGATTAGTATAGAAACGCAGATTAAGCGCCAAGCGTGGCACGATGCATGGCGCAGCTGGCACATCAGCCCTCTCTTTTGCCTTTTTGCCCAGATTGGCATCTGAGCTAGACGCAGACAGCGTCTTGGATTCTAGTTATAATATAGTAGAAAGCAATGTAACCATTATCAAATGTTATCTTTTTGGGAGTACGCGCTTATAGTTTCAGTTATAACCACAGATCACTCATGAGACTACAAACCAACAGCAAAACCATCAAGATCATGCAGAGTAAGACAGGGTCATCCTGAGAGGCTGCAAGGGCTGGCCAGTATCAAGAACAGGTCATATGTGGTCAGCCTTTCACGGAGATAAACGGGAACGATCTGTGCTTGTGAGAAGGGACAAAGGAGAGACACACCCAAGATCAGACAAAGAGAGGAAAAAAACAGAAGCAGCAGCAAGTCAGGATGTAATGTACAATACTAAGCTATGCTGAAAATGATGAGCAGGGAACGTGATCACTGGGTAGCAACGCAAACAATAAATCACCCAAATAAGCTAAATTCATATCACAAAGAATTCCTTCCAGAGCACAAGGCCTTATTGTGCTACTTGTCTTGTGCTAGTTTATAACAATCTGACCAATAAACAATAATGTAAATCCACATCACTGTGATATCAATACACTTATTATTACAAGCTGTATTAGTACTGTTAAAGAAAGATATGTAATTAAATCACCCATCTGGCTCATACACAAGAATTTGGGTCAGAGTGGCACAGCTTAACCAGAACTGCAAATAGACTTCATTGAAACCTGTGAAGAATGCAGGGAAAGTGCGAAACAAGCATTCCGAGTCATTCATTTACAGAACACGGGCAAGGCAGTAGGACATACTGCTTCATGTCCATTCAGCAGCGTTCACATAAAGCTTATGTGTACAGTCACAACTTTCATCATAGAGTTTAATCAGTCCTATTAGCTGTGCTGGCTAAGCTATATTCACCAAGTGGTAAAGGCAGCTCTGACAGACCAGACCATAGGCTGAAAAACAGGGCCTGTATGTACGAGTCCTTTCAGGGGCCATTTTCCTGGTACTGTAAAATGCATGTTCCTGGTAAAATGCATGTTCCAGACGTCCACATTCATTTTCAGTGTCATACCAATAATTCATGCACATGGGGAATATATATACACACCAGTAGCGGACCCTGAGGTGGGGATGCAGCGCAGTCCAAGTTTCAAAAAGGGGAGCCACACCTGCTACCAGTGAGTTCCGGTCGGTGAAGTTTGGGGTCGCAGTTGATGCGACTCCTCTATTTGAACTGCGTTGCAGCTCCACCTCTAGAGCAGACACTGATATACACCATTTCAAAAGGAAAATATAATTTTCCATTTGAATGTGTCGATATACGTTATCTTTCAAGGCACCCTAAAAGCCACATCTGGGGCAATTCTATTGTTTGTGGTTATTTCAACTGTTGCTCCGTTCGAGCACACGTTTCTGCTCATCACCTCCCGAAATGTGCGATAAGACGACCCTTTTGGGGCCCAAAGCAGTACTTTAGACATGTTTAGCCAATTTGCATGGCTAAAACCGCTACTTATGGGTACATACACATGGCATTTGCGCCCTATGGGGGAACAATTGAATTGCTTCGATATGTGCCCATTACGTTTGGGAACCCACAAAACAATTGAATTCCCTCCCACTTGATGAAATATACTGGGTGAAGGACGACAGGAAATATAGGGTGTAAAATAGGATTTTAATTACCTACCATTAAATCCTTTTCTCGTAGTTCGTAGGGGATACTGGGAATCCATTTAGTACCATGGGGTATAGATGGGTGCACTAGGAGCCATGGGTACTATAGAAGTTTGATTATGTGTGCTGGCTTCTCTCTCTATGCCCCTCCTACCAGACTCAGTCTAGGAAACTGTGCTCAAGGAGACGGACATACTTTGAGAGAAGGATATAGAAAAGGAAAAAGTGGTGAGAATTCGAACCAGCACAACCATAACAAGAGGAAAGCCATGCTACCCAAACCTGCAAACAGGGACTGCAACAGCTGAACGAAACAACATTACTTAAGTAACAGAGCAGGAAGAATGAAGCACCGTGCCGGTGCACAGTATCCCCTACGGACTACAAGAAAAGGATTTACTGGTAGGTAATAAAAATCCTATTTTCGCTTATGTCCTAAGGCAGGCATGTCCAAACTGCGGCCCTCCAGCTGTTGTGAAACTCCATATCCCAGCAAGCCCTGACACAGTTTTGCTGTCAGAGAATGATAAAACTGTGTCAGGGCATGCTGGGATGTGTAGTTTCTCAACAGCTGGAGGGCCGCAGTTTGGACATGCCTGTCCTAGGGGATACTGGGAATCCATTTAGTACCATGGGGAAGTACCAAAGCTCCCAAACCGGGTGGGAGAGTGCTGAGGTTCCTGCAGAACTGACTGACCAAACTGAAGGTCCTCGAAGGCCAAGGTATCGAATCTGTAAAACTTGGAAAACGTGTTCGAAACCGACCAAGTAGCTGCTCGGCAGAGCTGTAATGCCGAGACACCGCGGACAGCTGCCCAAGAGGAACCCACCAATCTAGTAGAGTGGGCTTGAACAGATTTAGAAATCGGCAAACCTGCAGTGGAATAAGCATGCTGGATAGTGAGCCTGATCCAGTGTGCAATGGACTGCTTCAAAGCAGGACACAATTTTAATGGGATCATAAAGAACGAACAGCGAGTCCGATTTTCTGTGACAAGCTGTTCTTTTCACATAGACCTTCAACACCCTTACAACGTCCAAAGACTTTGAAATAGCAGAGGTGGCCGTAACAGCTGGAACCACAATAGGTTGGTTGATGTGAAACGCGGACACCACTTTAGGAAGGAATTGCTGACGAGTCCTGAATTCAGCTCTGTCCTCATGGAAAATTAAGTAGGGGCTCTTGTGAGACAACACCCCCAACTCCGACACACGTCTTACTGAAGCCAAGGCCAACATTGTGACGGTCTTCCAAGTAAGGTACTTTACGTCTAACTCTTGCAACGGTTCAAACCAGTCTGATTGAAGGAACTGCAGTACCAAATTGAGATCCCAAGGTGCCGTAGGAGCCACGAAGGGAGGCTGTAAGTGCAGAACACCTTTTAAGAACGTCTGGACCTCCGGGAGAGAAGCCAATTGTTTCTGAAAGAAAATAGACAAGGCCAAAATCTGAACTTTAATGGAGCCTAGGCGCAAGGCCCACGTCAACTCCCGACTGCAGAAAAAGCAGGAAACGTCCCAGATGAAATTCCACGGCAGAATATTGTCTGTTCTCATACCAAGAGACATATTTCTTCCAAATACGATGGTAATGTTTAGACGTTACCCCCTTTCTGGCTTGGATCATAGTCATGATGACCTTGTCAGGAATCTCTCTCCTGGCTAGAATAAACTGTTCAACTTCCATGCCGTTAAACGTATCCATGGTAAGTTATGATAGACGAACGGGCCCTGTTGCTGAGGAAGTCTGCTTCCCAGTTGTCTACTCGCAGAACGAAGATCGCCGACAACACCACGGAGTGTTTTTCCGCCCAGAGGAGAATTCTGAGGGTCAGAAGTTCGGGATTCAGAATTGGATTCTGCTAACCACAGACGCAAGCCTCAGAGGTTGGGGAGCAATCACCCAGGGGGTGCTGTTTCAGGGAAGATGGTTAAGTCAGGAAGTAGTCCTTCCAATAAACATCCTGGAACTCATGGCTATCTACAGCGCCCTTCTGCAGGCTTCAACTCTTCTTCAGAATCAGGCCATTCAGGTCCAGTCGTACAATGATACGGCGGTGACGTACATAAACAGACAGAGCAGCAATGTCAGAGGTGTTGCTAGGTGAGAAGTCTGTAGCCACCACAGGAGGGAGGTCCTGGCTGTTGGTGACAGAAAAATTCTCTGGTGCATGTGAAGTTGCGATCTGGACCATTTGTCCAACAGATCCAGCTGGAAGGGCCTCGCATGAAACCTTCCATACTGAATTGCTTCATAAGAAGCCACCATTTTCCCCAGAAGGCATATGCAGAGATGCACTGAGATTCAGGTCGGCTTCAAGACGGCCTGAACCATCGATTGGATTACCATTGCCTTTTCCAAGGGAAGGAATACTTTCTGAGACTCTGTGTCCAGTATCATTCCCAGGAACGGAAGCCTCTGCATTGGTTCTAGGTGAGATTTTGGCAGGTGCAGAATCCACCCATGATCCAGGAGTAGTCTGGTTGAGAGGGCAAAGTTATCCAACAGCTGTTCCCTGGACAGTACCTTTATCAGAAGATCGTCCAAGTACGGAACTATGTTCACTCCCTGTCTGCGGAGCAACATCATCATCTCTGCCATCATTTTGGTGAACACCCTCGGTGCCGTGGAGAGACCAAATGGCAGGGCCTGAAACTGGTAGTGGCAGTCCTGCAGTGCAAACCGTAGTTATGCCTGATGAGGCAGCCAGATCGGAATGTGAAGGTACGCATCATTCACATCCAGAGACGCTAGGAATTCCCCCTTCTCCAGACCCAAGATTACCGCTCTCAACGACTCCATCTTGAATTTGAAAACTAATTTTCAAGTACGGGTTCAATGACTTGAGGTTCAGAATCGGTCTTACCAAACCATCCGGTTTCGGTACTACAAACAAGCTGGAATAGTAACTTTTGTTATGTAGATGAGGTGGAACTGGAACAATGACCTGGGTCTGTAACAGTTTTTGAATGGCGTCGTGTAAGTTTGCTCTCACCTGTTGTGAAGCCGGTAAGCCTGATTTGAAGAATCTGTGAGGTGAGAGCTCCTGGAACTCCAGTCTGTAGCCCTGGGATATAAGGTCTATGACCCAAGGATCCTGGCACGATCCTGTCCAGATGTGACTGAAGAATTTTAGCCGGGCTCCCATCCTCATGTCTTCCAGGCATCGCGGGCCACCGTCATGCAGAAGGTTTTGAAGAAGCAGAGCCTGAGCTCTGTTCCTATGTACCAGCAGTCGCTGATTTGCGTGGTTTACCTCTAGCACCTCTGGCGGCCGTAGAAGAACCCCTGACCTTGCCCCTAAACTTGGCAGTCCGAAAGGACTATAGATTAGGTCCTGAGTAGGCCTTCCTAGCTGGTGGAGCTGCAGAAGGTAGCTATCTGGACTTACCCGCAGTAGCTCGGGAGATCCATTTCTCAAGTTCATATCCAAATAAGGCCTCTCCTGTGAAAAAGGTAGGCCTTCCACTACTTTCCTGGAGTCCGCGTCAGCAGTCCACTGACATAGCCATAATCCCCTGTGTGCCGACACTGCCATAGCTGTAATGCGTGCATTAAGCAAACCTATTTCTTTTATGGCTTCCACCATAAAGTTCGCAGAGTCTTGTATTTACTGAAGAAGCAAAATAATTTCCTCTTGAGGTAAGGTGTCTAAACCCTCAATTAAATTACCTGACCATTTCGCAATGGCTCTTGTAATCCATTCACATGCTATAGTGGGTCTCTGGGCCACCCCGGCAGCTGTATACAAAGATTTGAGTGTAGTCCCAATCTTGCGATCAACTGCATGTTCTAGGGAGGCTGCACCAGGCACAGGTAGAACAATTTTACGTGAGAGCCTGGAGACTGACGCATCCACTATCGGTGTATTTTCCCATTTTTTTCCTATTCTCAGGAGGAAAAGGAAAAGATGATAACAAATGCCTAGGAATTTGAAATTTCTTATCTGGATTAACCCACAGTTCTTCAAACAGGGTATTTAGTTCCTTTGACACAGAAAAAGTGGATGAGGATTTTTGTCTTAATATTTAAGTAAGATTCCTAACTCTCCTCTGTCACCTTATCAGGGATATATAGGAATTCTCTGATAGCATCTATGAGAGCCTCTATTCCCTGCGACAGAGTACCCTCCCCCACCTCACCCTCCTCCATTTCTGATCCTCCATTATCAGAGTCAGAATGCAGTATATGGGCCAAAGTACGTTTGTGCAGACAAATGGTAGAGGACTGAGACGCTGGTCTGGTTACCAGTCCTTTTTCATAAACTCATCCGTAAACTGCCTTAAGTATTGCGTCTCTTTCTCATAATTTTGTAGAAATGGTGGAAATCATTCCCCTGATGGAGTCCAGCTGCTACACTGAGTACACACTAGTGAACCCCCTGGAGAAGAGGAACACTGTGCCTTACATGAAACACACTCTTTGCTTGACATACTGCAGTAGTGACCGCACACACACAGGAAAAGGTTAAATGCACAATTAACCCACAAAGAGCCCTTCCCAAGAGAGACAGAGAGAGTATGAAACCAGCACACGGCGCCCTTACCGCTAATGCCAAGCTTAGCTGGGTCGCAGACTAACCTAGATTAGGGACTTAGTACACTTGAAATCGCTCCCCCCACTGCTATAACCCCCTGGTAGTGCTGAGGTAAATTGGAGGCTTTCCGGAGGAGCTGCGCGTCACTGTCAGTCAGCGTATTTGTCAGCTGCAGTTGGGAAAATGGCGCTTGTGAACTGCTGGATCCGCACATAGTGACGCTCCGCCCCCTCAATGGCGCGTGGTCTTCCCGCTCTTCTTTATACTTGCTTTATGTGTCTGTGTGCGTAAAATGAAGTAAGCCCCCTTTTATGGTTGTAGTGCCAGTCTGGGTACTTTGTACACTATAGTGTACTTAGTCAGAAGACTTAGTCCACCCCGTTTAGAAGCCGTGTCTCTCCGTACCCTCATGCCGCCATAATGGGCGGCGCCCCGCTAACCAGGACACCGTCTTAGTACTCGCCACTCTTCATTCTTCTGGCTCTGTTAGGGGTGATGGTGTGCTGCAGGCATGTATGCTCGCCATGGTGGGGCTTGCGAATAGTTCCCTCAGGAAAATAGCGTCCTGTCAGCGGGGACCATTAACCCTGAGAGAGGTTGGCCCGTTCATTACCCCCTAAGTCCCACGAAGCAGGCCGACTGATGCCATCCAGTCCTGCCTGAAAATAACAAACTTTTAAAATAAATGCAGTAAACTCTTCAGGAGCTTCCAGAAACTTGACCGGCTCCTCCGGGCACATTTTCTAAACGGAGTCTGGTAGGAGGGGCATAGAAGGAGGAGCCAGCACACCTAATCAAACTTCTATAGTGCCCATGGCTCCTAGTGGACCAGTCTATTCCCCATGGTACTAAATGGATTCCCAGAATCCCTTAGGACGTAAGAGAAAATAAAATAATTCTATTTATATAGAGCTTTTTTCTAATAGGCCTCACAGAGCTTTTCAGAAACAATGAATGTAAATAATACATTGGTTTATATTTGCATATAATTCAGAAACCATGAACACAATATAGCAGTTAGGCAGCCATTTTTGAGTCATTGGTTACTACATAGGATTACACTGGGCAGAGTAGGTAGCGCCTGCAAGAGATGACACATAATGGGTGAGATACACAAAGGGCCTGTTGCAGGGACACGATGAGCAATTCATAGAAGTATAACATGCAGAGGGGAAATTAGAGGGAAAAGAAGTAGAAGAAAAAAAAAAAAAAGAGGAAAATGTACACATTATAGACTATAGAAATAGTCTGAAGATACATATGCATTAGGAGAAAGCTAAAGGCATGAAAGGTCTTACCACTTCTGATTGATGAGCCCTACACACTGCGCGATCCGCCGCCGAGCTGCCTGCTGGCGGATACGGCTGCCGGGCAACCCGGCGGTGGGGGGGTCAGTGACTAGAGGAGTGATGTTTCTTCACTCTCCCCATCACCCGGCTCCATAGCAGTGCAGGCAAATATGGACGAGATCGTCCATATTGGCCTGCATGCACAGGTGACGGGGCACCAGCGATGAACGAGAGCGGGGCCGCGCATCGTTCATCACTGGTGCCTCCACACTGAAAGATATGAACGGTATCTCGTTCATTAATGAACGAGATCGTTCATATCTTTCACTCATATCGCCCATTGTGTAGGGCCTATTAGAGGATGGGGCAGCACGGATGGTGTAATGGTGAACATTACTGCCTCACAGCTGTGTGGACATGGATTTATCAATATATTGGTAGGCTCATTGGCTCCCAACAAATGTAACCCTAGCGTGAATGTGTGTGTGTGTTAGGGAATATAGACTGTAAGCTCCACTGGGGCAGGAACTGATGTAAATGGCCAAATATTCTCTGTAAAAAAGTGCTGCGGTATACGTGTGCTATATAAATAACTGGTAATAAAGAAATCTTAGCCCCGTGGCACCATCTTTTACTTGTAAAATAAATATCTCCCACCAAAACTGATTTTCCCTAGCACACAAAGCTCTGCTGACACTTACCCCAAATCACCAGAACCAAGTAGGCTAGGCATACTTTTCTACGTCTTTACCAAAGGTATAATGAAATCACTCATTGCCACCAATTAAATTTTGTCCCCAGTAGTAAGCTATTAAAGGAAGTGGAAAAATTCTTGCTTGGCTTTACTGCATAATAACTTTTGAACAATGCGTCTTTCAGGCACTCGAGTAGAGTTCAGACCTTTGCAAAACAAAAACAGTGTTTTCTTATAGTGCAATTAGCTGCGGTGACAAACTTCCACTGCGCACCATTAACATTCCCACATCTCCAGGTTGTAAGCGGAGAGGAAGCATTTGGCACAGGCATCAGTATCAGAAAGGAATCCCTGCAGGCCTGGGGTAAAGGAGTATACATTGCTATAAGATTTTGGGGGTTATTAAGGTCAAAGCAGAGCGTTGCAGGGGAGGCGCGGAGAAAATAGGGTCGGGGAGGCTGCAGCCCTGCATACGCAGCCTAGCTGTAGGGGGTCGTCCACAATGTAAGTTGCGGTCGCAGTTGGCTGCTACCATTTAAAATACTGGATGGCCTTGACCTGCGATGGGCGGACCCCTTGACCTGCGATGGCTAGACCCCAGCATGTGAAAAAAACGATTGCAAAATATGCTTTTTAGCAGAACTTGCAATCCGTACTAAATAACCACCTTTATGCAGAGTTCTGCTTTAATTAAAAAAAAAAAGTGTTAATGCAAGGGTTTCAAAACAGGGGCCACAAGGCACTCTAACAGTCTAGGTTTTAAGGCTAATCATACTTGTGTATCGATTATATACCCAAACTGGATGAGGTACTAATTAAGCCACCTGTGCTTAAACAAGGATATCCTTAAAACCTGGTGACTTTGATGACAGCCTTTGGGAACCGCTGGGTTAAGAGATATTCCTAGGGGTGTAACTGTTAAGTTGCCACCATCAATCTTGTGTTTTCTCTAGAAATTAATATTTGTCTATAATTTGAAAGTTTTGTCATCATTTACTTACAGTGTCCTTAGAAACTATAAATCACTCAACCGTTAAGCCAGTACAAAGTCTGTACGGAATGAAAACACAATACAATCAGTCAAGATCGCATTATACAGAGAAAATGCTGTTCAACTGTGAATATTAACAAGATCTCTGGTCGCCTCTCTGATTTCAGCAGCCGGACACGAGCTGCGTCATGTGGAAATGTAACTCCAAAATCAATGTATACCTAAGTTGACCAAATCTACATACTTACTGCAGAAAACTAGGGGACTGACAAAACGTCCAATTAGTAGTGATGTGCACCGGAAATTTTTTGGGTTTTGGATTTGCCAAAACCTCCCTGAAAATTTTTTGTCGGATTCGGGTGTGTTTTGGATTCGGGTGTTTTTTTACAAAAAAACCTCAGAAACAGCTTAAATCATAGAATTTGGGGGTCATTTTGATCCCATAGTATTATTAACCTCAATAACCATAATTTACACTCATTTTCAGTCTATTCTGAACACCTCACAATATTATTTTTAGTCCTAAAATTTGCACCAAGGTCGCTGGATGACTAAGCTAAGCGACCCAAGTGGCCGACACATACACCTGGCCCATCTAGGAGTGGCACTGCAGTATCAGACAGGATGGCAGATTAAAAAAATTGTCCCCAAACAGCACATGATGCAAAGAAAAAAAGAGGCGCAATGAGGTAGCTGTGTGACCAAGCTAAGCGACCCAAGTGGCCGACACAAACACCTGGCCCATCTAGGAGTGGCACTGCAGTGTCAGACAGGATGGCACTTCAAAAAAATAGTCCACAAACAGCACATGATGCAAAGAAAAAAAGAGGCGCAATGAGGTAGCTGTGTGACTAAGCTAAGCGACCCAAGTGGCCGACACAAACACCTGGCCCATCTAGGAGTGGCACTGCAGTGTCAGACAGGATGGCACTTCAAAAAAATAGTCCCCAAACAGCACATGATGCAAAGAAAAAAAAGAGGCGCAATGAGGTAGCTGTGTGACTAAGCTAAGCGACCCAAGTGGCCGACACAAACACCCTGGCCCATCTAGGAGTGGCACTGCAGATTTCTAGCGAGAGGATGAGTGCTTCCATCCTCATGTGAATCTGAACCACTAGCCATGAACATAGGTCAGGGCCTCAGCCGTTCCTTGCCACTCCGTGTCGTAAATGGCATATTGGCAAGTTTATGCTTCTCATCAGACGCTTTTAATTTTGATTTTTGGGTCATTTTACTGAACTTTTGTAGTATACTTGACGACACAGAGGTAGGTAGAGCAGTGGCCTACTGTACCGTACTGCTATATATTATATACTGGTGGTCAGCAAAATTATGCACTGTCCTCCTACTATATATATATATATATATATATATATATATATACTGTGCAAAACTTAAATGCACCACAGGGATGGATAGTATACTTGACGACACAGGGGTAGGTAGAGCAGTGGCCTACTGTACCGTATTGCTATATATTATATACTGGTGGTCAGCAAAATTATGCACTGTCCTCCTACTATATATATATATATATATATATATATATATATATATATATAATAAGAATTTACTTACCGATAATTCTATTTCTCGGAGTCCGTAGTGGATGCTGGGGTTCCTGAAAGGACCATGGGGAATAGCGGCTCCGCAGGAGACAGGGCACAAAAAGTAAAGCTTTAGGATCAGGTGGTGTGCACTGGCTCCTCCCCCTATGACCCTCCTCCAAGCCTCAGTTAGGATACTGTGCCCGGACGAGCGTACACAATAAGGAAGGATTTTGAATCCCGGGTAAGACTCATACCAGCCACACCAATCACACTGTACAACCTGTGATCTGAACCCAGTTAACAGTATGATAACAGCGGAGCCTCTGAAAAGATGGCTCACAACAATAATAACCCGATTTTTGTAACTATGTACAAGTATTGCAGATAATCCGCACTTGGGATGGGCGCCCAGCATCCACTACGGACTCCGAGAAATAGAATTATCGGTAAGTAAATTCTTATTTTCTCTATCGTCCTAGTGGATGCTGGGGTTCCTGAAAGGACCATGGGGATTATACCAAAGCTCCCAAACGGGCGGGAGAGTGCGGATGACTCTGCAGCACCGAATGAGAGAACTCCAGGTCCTCCTCAGCCAGGGTATCAAATTTGTAGAATTTAGCAAACGTGTTTGCCCCTGACCAAGTAGCTGCTCGGCAAAGTTGTAAAGCCGAGACCCCTCGGGCAGCCGCCCAAGATGAGCCCACTTTCCTTGTGGAATGGGCTTTTACTGATTTTGGCTGTGGCAATCCTGCCACAGAATGTGCAAGCTGAATTGTACTACAAATCCAACGAGCAATCGTCTGCTTAGAAGCAGGAGCACCCAGCTTGTTGGGTGCATACAGGATAAACAGCGAGTCAGATTTTCTGACTCCAGCCGTCCTGGAAACATATATTTTCAAGGCCCTGACAACGTCAAGCAACTTAGAGTCCTCTAAGTCCCTGGTAGCCGCAGGTACCACAATAGGTTGGTTCATGTGAAATGCAGAAACCACCTTAGGTAGAAATTGAGGACGAGTCCTCAATTCCGCCCTGTCAGAATGAAAAATTAAGTAAGGGCTTTTATATGATAAAGCCGCCAATTCTGACACACGCCTGGCTGAAGCCAAGGCTAACAGCATCGACACCTTCCATGTGAGATA
Source organism: Pseudophryne corroboree (assembly GCF_028390025.1). Lineage (NCBI taxonomy): Eukaryota > Metazoa > Chordata > Amphibia > Anura > Myobatrachidae > Pseudophryne > Pseudophryne corroboree. The sequence goes on from NC_086454.1 coordinate 287,322,284, forward strand.
TTTTAAGTCCACAGTGGAAAGTGGTTCAAACCAATGTGACTTTAGAAAACTCAACACCACATTGAGATCCCAAGGTGCCACTGGAGGCACAAAAGGAGGCTGTATGTGCAGGACCCCTTTTACAAATGTCTGAACTTCAGGTACTGAAGCCAGTTCTTTCTGGAAGAAAATCGACAGGGCCGAAATTTGAACCTTAATGGACCCTAATTTTAGGCCCATAGACAGTCCTGTTTGCAGGAAATGAAGGAAACGACCCAGTTGAAATTCCTCTGTAGGGGCCTTCTTGGCCTCACACCACGCAACATATTTACGCCAAATGCGGTGATAATGTTTTGCGGTTACGTCCTTCCTGGCTTTGACCAGAGTAGGGATGACTTCTTCTGGAATGCCTTTTTCCCTCAGGATCCGGCGTTCAACCGCCATGCCGTCAAACGCAGCCGCGGTAAGTCTTGGAACAGACAAGGCTCCTGCAGTAGGAGGTCCTTTCTTAGAGGTAGAGGCCACGGTTCGTCCGTGAGCATCTCTTGAAGTTCCGGGTACCAAGTCCGTCTTGGTCAATCCGGAACCACGAGTATAGTTCTTACTCCTCTCCTTCTTATGATTCTCAGTACTTTTGGTATGAGAGGCAGAGGAGGGAACACATACACTGACTGGTACACCCACGGCGTTACCAGAGCGTCCACTGCTATTGCCTGAGGGTCCCTTGACCTGGCGCAATATCTGTCCAGTTTTTTGTTGAGGCGGGACGCCATCATGTCCACCTTTGGTTTTTCCCAACGGTTTACAATCAGGTGGAAGACTTCTGGGTGAAGTCCCCACTCTCCCGGGTGAAGGTCGTGTCTGCTGAGGAAGTCTGCTTCCCAGTTGTCCACTCCCGGAATGAATACTGCTGACAGTGCTATCACATGATTTTCCGCCCAGCGAAGAATCCTTGCAGCTTCTGCCATTGCCCTCCTGCTTCTCGTGCCGCCCTGTCTGTTTACGTGGGCGACTGACGTGATGTTGTCCGATTGGATCAACACCGCCTGACCCTGAAGCAGAGGTTTTGCTTGACTTAGGGCATTGTAAATGGCCCTTAGTTTCAGAATGTTTATATGAAGAGACGTTTCCAGGCTTGACCACAGGCCCTGGAAATTCCTTCCCTGTGTGACTGCTCCCCAGCCTCTCAGGCTGGCATCCGTGGTTACCAGGATCCAATCCTGAATGCCAAATCTGAGGCCCTCTAGTAGATAAGCACTCTGCAGCCACCACAGGAGAGACACCCTTGTCCTTGGCGACAGGGTTATCCGCTGATGCATCTGCAGATGCGATCCGGACCATTTGTCCAGTAGATCCCACTGAAATGTTCTTGCATGGAATCTTCCGAATGGAATCGCTTCGTAAGAAGCCACCATTTTCCCCAGGACCCTCGTGCACTGATGCACTGAGACCTGTCCTGGTTTTAGGAGGTTCCTGACTAGCTCGGATAACTCCCTGGCCTTCTCCTCCGGGAGAAACACCTTCTTCTGGACTGTGTCCAGAATCATTCCTAGGAACAGTAGACGTGTCGTTGGAATCAGCTGCGATTTTGGAATATTTAGAATCCACCCGTGCTGACGCAACACTACCTGAGATAGTGCTACTCCGACTTCTAACTGTTCCCTGGATCTTGCCCTTATCAGGAGATCGTCCAAGTAAGGGATAATTAAAATGTCTTTTCTTCTTAGAAGAATCATCATTTCGGCCATTACCTTGGTAAAGACCCGAGGTGCCGTGGACAATCCAAACGGCAGCGTCTGAAACTGATAATGACAGTTTTGTACTACAAACCTGAGGTACCCTTGGTGAGAAGGGTATATCGGGACGTGGAGATAAGCATCCTTGATGTCCAGAGACACCATATAGTCCCCTTCTTCCAGGTTTGCTATCACTGCTCTGAGTGACTCCATCTTGAATTTGAACCTTTTTATGTAAGTGTTCAAGGATTTCAGATTTAAAAATTGGTCTCACCGAGCCGTCCGGCTTCGGTACCACAAACAGCGTGGAATAATACCCCTTTCCTTGTTGCAGGAGGGGTACCTTGATTATCACCTGCTGGGAATACAGCTTGTGAATGGCTGCCAAAACTGCCTCCCTGTCGGAGGGAGACTTTGGTAAAGCAGACTTCAGGAAACGACGAGGGGGAAACGCCTCGAATTCCAGTTTGTACCCCTGCGATACTACCTGTAGAATCCAGGGATCCACTTGCGAGTGAGCCCACTGCGCGTTGAAATTCTTGAGACGGGCCCCCACCATATCTGAGTCTGCTTGTAAAGCCCCAGCGTCATGCTGAAGACTTGGCAGAAGCAGGGGAGGGCTTCTGCTCCTGTGAAGCGGCTGCATGGTGCAGTCTTTTTCCTCTTCCTCTGCCCCGGGGCAGAAAAGAGTGGCCTTTTGCTCGCTTGTACTTATGGGAACGAAAGGACTGAGTTTGAAAAGACGGTGTCTTTTTCTGCTGATGTGGAGTGACCTGGGGTAAAAAGGTGGATTTTCCAGCCGTTGCCGTGGCCACCAGGTCCGATAGACCAGCCCCAAATAACTCCTCCCCTTTATACGGCAATACTTCCATGTGCCGTTTGGAATCCGCATCCCCTGACCACTGTCGCGTCCATAACGCTCTTCTGGCAGAGATGGACATAGCACTTATTCTTGATGCCAGGGTGCAAATATCCCTCTGTGCATCACGCATATATAGTAGTGCATCCTTTAAATGTTCTATAGTTAACAAAATATTGTCCCTATCCAGGGTATCAATATTCTCGGTCAGGGAATCCGACCATGCGACTCCAGCACTGCACATCCAGGCTGAGGCGATTGCTGGTCGCAGTATAACACCAGTATGTGTGTATATACTTTTTAGGATATTTTCCAGCCTTCTATCAGCTGGTTCTTTGAGGGTAGCCGTATCAGGAGACGGTAACGCTACTTGTTTTGATAAACGTGTGAGCGCCTTATCTACCCTAGGGGGTGTTTCCCAACGCGCCCTAACCTCTGGCGGGAAAGGATATAATGCTAATAATTTTTTAGAAATTAGCTGTTTTTTATCGGGGGAAACCCACGCTTTTTCACACACCTCATTTATTTCCTCTGACTCAGGAAAAAATATTGGTAGTTTTTTCTCTCCCCACATAATACCCTTCTTTGTGGTACTTGTAGTGTCAGAAAGGTTCAATGCCTCTTTCATTGCCGTGATCATGTAACGTGTGGCCCTACTGGACATTACGTTTGTCTCGTCACCGTCGACACTAGACTCAGTATCTGTGTCAGGGTCTGTGTCGACCCACTGAGGTAACAGGCGTTTTAGCGCCCCTGACGGTGTCTGAGACGCCTGGACAGGCACTAATTGATTTGCCGGCTGTCTCATGTCGTCAACAGTTTTCTGCAAATTGCTGACATTATCACTTAATTGTTTAAATACAATCAACCAGTCAGGTGTCGACTCCCTAGGGGGTGACATCACCAACACAGGCAACTGCTCCGCCTCCACATAATTTTCCTCCTCATACATGTCGACACACGCGTACCGACACACAGCACACACACCGGGAATGCTCTGATAGAGGACAGGACCCCACTTAGCCCTTTGGAGAGACAGAGGGAGAGTCTGCCAGCACACACCCAGCGCTATATATATATATATATATATATATATATATATATATATATATATATACAGGGATAACCTTATATAAGTGTTATTCCCTTATAGCTGCTGTTATTATCGTTATTTGCTGCCAAAAATGCCCCCCCTTCTCTTTTTTACCCTGATTCTGAAGCAGGACTGCAGGGGAGAGTCAGGGAGCCGTCCTTCCAGCGGAGCTGTGAGGGAAAATGGCGCTTGTGTGCTGAGGAGATAGGCTCCGCCCCTTCACGACGTCCTTATCTCCCGCTTTTTTGTGTAAAATGGCAGGGGATTAAAATACATCCATATAGCCCAGGAGCTATATGTGATGTATTCTGTTTTGCCACCTAAGGTATTCCGTTATATTGCGTCTCAGGGCGCTCCCCCCCCAGCGCCCTGCACCCTCAGTGACCGGAGTGTGAAGTGTGCTGAGAGCAATGGCGCACAGCTGCGGTGCTGTGCGCTACCTTAGTCTGAAGACAGGATGTCTTATGCCGCCGATTTCACCGGACCTCTTCGTCTCTTCTGGCTCTGTAAGGGGGACGGCGGCGCGGCTCCGGTGACCCATCCAGGCTGAACCTGTGATCGTCCCTCTGGAGCTAGTGTCCAGTAGCCTAAGAAACCCGATCCACTCTGCACTCAGGTGAGTCCGTTTCTTCTCCCCTTAGTCCCACGATGCAGTGAGCCTGTTGCCAGCAGGACTCACTGAAAATAAAAAAACCTAACTAAACTTTTATTCTAAGCAGCTCAGGAGAGCCACCTAGATTGCACCCTTCTCGGCCGGGCACAAAAATCTAACTGAGGCTTGGAGGAGGGTCATAGGGGGAGGAGCCAGTGCACACCACCTGATCCTAAAGCTTTACTTTTTGTGCCCTGTCTCCTGCGGAGCCGCTATTCCCCATGGTCATTTCAGGAACCCCAGCATCCACTAGGACGATAGAGAAATATATATATATACACATACACACATACTGTGCAAAAAATAAGAATTTACTTACCGATAATTCTATTTCTCGGAGTCCGTAGTGGATGCTGGGGTTCCTGAAAGGACCATGGGGAATAGCGGCTCCGCAGGAGACAGGGCACAAAAAAGTAAAGCTTTACTAGGTCAGGTGGTGTGCACTGGCTCCTCCCCCCATGACCCTCCTCCAGACTCCAGTTAGGTACTGTGCCCGGACGAGCATACACAATAAGGGAGGCATTTTGAATCCCGGGTAAGACTCATACCAGCCACACCAATCACACCGTACAACTTGTGATCTAAACCCAGTTAACAGTATGACAACAGAAAGGGCCTCTTAGAGATGGCTCCTTAACAATAACCCGAATTAGTTAACAATAACTATGTACAAGTATTGCAGATAATCCGCACTTGGGATGGGCGCCCAGCATCCACTACGGACTCCGAGAAATAGAATTATCGGTAAGTAAATTCTTATTTTCTCTATCGTCCTAAGTGGATGCTGGGGTTCCTGAAAGGACCATGGGGATTATACCAAAGCTCCCAAACGGGCGGGAGAGTGCGGATGACTCTGCAGCACCGAATGAGAGAACTCCAGGTCCTCCTTTGCCAGGGTATCAAATTTGTAAAATTTTACAAACGTGTTCTCCCCCGACCACGTAGCTGCTCGGCAGAGTTGTAATGCCGAGACCCCTCGGGCAGCCGCCCAAGATGAGCCCACCTTCCTTGTGGAGTGGGCTTTTACAGTTTTAGGCTGTGGCAGGCCTGCCACAGAATGTGCAAGTTGAATTGTGTTACAAATCCAACGAGCAATCGACTGCTTAGAAGCAGGTGCGCCCAACTTGTTGGGTGCATACAATATAAACAGCGAGTCAGATTTTCTGACTCCAGCCGTCCTTGCAATGTATATTTTTAAGGCTCTGACAACGTCCAACAACTTGGAGTCCTCCAAGTCGCTAGTGGCCGCAGGCACCACAATAGGTTGGTTCAGATGAAATGCTGATACCACTTTAGGGAGAAAATGCGGACGAGTCCGCAGTTCTGCCCTATCCGAATGGAAGATTAGATAAGGACTTTTATAAGATAAAGCCGCCAATTCAGATACTCTCCTGGCAGAGGCCAGGGCTAGTAACATAGTCACTTTCAATGTGAGATATTTCAAATCCACCTTTTTCAATGGTTCAAACCAATGGGATTTGAGGAAATCTAAAACTACATTTAGATCCCACGGTGCCACCGGAGGCACCACAGGAGGCTGTATATGCAGTACTCCCTTGACAAAAGTCTGGACCTCAGGGACAGAGGCCAATTCTTTTTGGAAGAATATTGACAGGGCCGAAATTTGAACCTTAATGGATCCCAATTTGAGACCCATAGATAATCCTGATTGCCGGAAATGTAGGAAACGACCCAGTTGGAATTCCTCCGTCGGAACCCTCCGATCCTCGCACCACGCTACATATTTTCGCCAAATGCGGTGATAATGTTTCACGGTGACTTCCTTCCGTGCCTTAATCAAGGTAGGAATGACTTCTTCTGGAATGCCTTTCCCTTTTAGGATCTGGCGTTCAACCGCCATGCCGTCAAACGCAGCCGCGGTAAGTCTTGAAAAAGACAGGGACCCTGCTGTAGCAGGTCCCTTCTCAGAGGTAGAGGCCACGGTTCGTCCGTGAGCATCTCTTGAAGTTCCGGATACCAAGTCCTTCTCGGCCAATCCGGAACCACTAGTATTGTTCTTACTCTTCTTTGCCGTATGATCTTCAATACCTTTGGTATGAGCGGCAGAGGAGGAAACACATACACTGACTGGTACACCCAAGGAGTTACCAGTGCGTCCACAGCTATTGCCTGTGGATCTCTTGACCTGGCGCAATATTTGTCCAGTTTCTTGTTGAGGCGAGACGCCATCATGTCTACAATTGGTCTTTCCCAACGGTCTATTAACATGTTGAAGACTTCTGGATGTAGACCCCACTCTCCCGGATGAAGATCGTGTCTGCTGAGGAAGTCTGCTTCCCAGTTGTCCACGCCCGGGATGAACACTGCTGACAGTGCTATCACGTGATTCTCCGCCCAGCGAAGAATCTTGGCAGCTTCTGCCATTGCACTCCTGCTTCTTGTGCCGCCCTGCCTGTTTACATGGGCGACCGCCGTGATGTTGTCCGACTGAATCAACACCGGCTTTCCTTGCAGGAGAAGTTCCGCCTGGCTTAGAGCATTGTAGATTGCTCTTAGTTCCAGAATGTTTATGTGAAGAGACTTTTCCAGACTCGTCCATACTCCCTGGAAGTTTCTTCCTTGTGTGACTGCTCCCCAGCCTCTCAGGCTGGCGTCCGTGGTCACCAGGATCCAATCCTGAATGCCGAATCTGCGGCCTTCTAATAGGTGAGCCTTCTGCAACCACCACAGAAGTGACACCCTTGTCTTTGGTGACAGGGTTATTCGCAGGTGCATCTGCAGATGCGACCCTGACCATTTGTCCAACAGATCCCTTTGGAATATTCTTGCATGGAATCTGCCGAATGGAATTGCTTCGTAAGAAGCCACCATTTTTCCCAGGACTCTTGTGCATTGATGTACTGACACTTTTCCTGGTTTTAGGAGGTTCCTGACCAGATCGGATAACTCCTTGGCTTTTTCCTCTGGAAGGAAAACCTTTTTCTGAACCGTGTCCAGAATCATTCCTAGGAACAGCAGACGAGTTGTCGGGATTAAATGGGATTTTGGAATATTCAGAATCCACCCGTGTTGTCTTAGCACCTCTTGAGATAGTGCTAAAGCTGTCTCCAGCTGTTCTCTGGACCTTGCCCTTATTAGGAGATCGTCCAAGTATGGGATAACTAATACGCCTTTTCTTCGAAGAAGAATCATCATCTCGGCCATTACCTTGGTAAAGACCCGAGGCGCCGTGGACAATCCGAACGGCAGCGTCTGAAACTGATAGTGACAGTTTTGAACAATGAACCTGAGGTACCCCTGGTGTGCGGGGTAAATCGGAACGTGTAGATACGCATCCTTGATGTCCAAGGATACCATAAAGTCCCCTTCTTCCAGGTTCGCTATCACTGCTCTGAGTGACTCCATCTTGAACTTGAACTTTTTTATGTAGAGGTTCAAGGACTTCAGATTTAGAATAGGCCTTACCGAGCCATCCGGCTTCGGTACCACAAATAGAGTGGAATAATACCCCTTTCCTTGTTGTAATAGGGGTACTTTGACTATCACCTGCTGAGCGTACAGCTTGTGAATGGCTTCCAACACCCTCTCCCTTTCGGAAGAGACGGTTGGTAAGGCAGACTTCAGGAAACGATGAGGAGGATCCGTCTCTAATTCCAACCTGTACCCCTGAGATATTATCTGCAGGATCCAGGGGTCTACCTGCGAGTGAGCCCACTGCGCGCTGTAATTTTTGAGACGGCCCCCCACTGTCCCCGAGTCCGCTTGAGAGGCCCCAGCGTCATGCTGAGGTTTTTGCAGGAGCCGGGGAGGGCTTCTGTTCCTGGGAAGGAGCTGCCTGTTGGTGTCTCTTCCCTCTTCCTCTGCCTCGTGGCAGGTACGACAAGCCCTTTGCTCTCTTATTTTTGTAGGAGCGAAAAGGCAGCGGTTGAAAGGTCGGTGCCTTTCTCTGTTGGGGAGTGACTTGAGGTAAAAAAGTGGATTTCCCGGCAGTAGCCGTGGCCACCAAGTCTGATAGACCAACTCCAAATAACTCCTCCCCTTTATACGGCAAAACCTCCATGTGACGTTTTGAATCCGCATCGCCTGTCCACTGTCGTGTCCATAAGGCTCTTCTGGCTGAAATGGACATAGCACTCACCCGAGATGCCAGTGTGCAAATATCCCTCTGTGCATCACGCATATAGATAAATGCATCCTTTATTTGTTCTAACGACAGTAAAACATTGTCCCTATCTAGGGTATCAATATTTTCAATCAGGGATTCTGACCAAACTACTCCAGCACTGCACATCCAGGCAGTTGCTATAGCTGGTCGTAGTATAACACCTGCATGTGTGTATATATTCTTTTGAATAACTTCCATCTTTCTATCTGATGGATCCTTAAGTGCGGCCGTCTCAGGAGAGGGTAACGCCACTTGTTTGGATAAGCGTGTGAGCGCCTTGTCCACCTTAGGGGGTGTTTCCCAGCGCGCCCTAACCTCTGGCGGGAAAGGGTATAATGCCAATAACTTTTTTGAAATTATCAACTTTTTATCAGGAGCAACCCACGCTTCATCACACACGTCATTTAATTCTTCTGATTCAGGAAAAACTGTTTGTAGTTTTTTCACACCATACATAATACCCTGTTTTACGGTATCTGTAGTATCAGCTAAATGTAACGTCTCCTTCATTGCCAAAATCATATAACGTGTGGCCCTACTGGAAAATACGTTTGAATTTCTACCGTCGTCACTGGAATCAGTGCCCGTGTCTGGGTCTGTGTCGACCGACTGAGGCAAAGGGCGTTTTACAGCCCCTGACGGTGTTTGAGGCGCCTGGACAGGCATTAATTGATTGTCCGGCCGCCTCATGTCCTCAACTGACTGTTTAAGGGAAGATAAACCATCACGTAATTCCACAAATAAAGGCATCCATTCTGGTGTCGACCCCCTGGGGGGTGACATCTGCATATTTGGCAATTGCTCCGCCTCCACACCAATATCGTCCTCATACATGTCGACACCACGTACCGACACACACCGCAAACTCACAGGGAATGCTCTAATGAAGACAGGACCCACTAGCCCTTTTGGGGAGACAGAGGGAGAGTCTGCCAGCACACACCACAAAGCGCTATATATACAAGGGATATCCTTATATTAAGTGCTCCCTTATAGCTGCTTTAATATATATATATATATAGCCATTAATGTGCCCCCCCTCTCTGTTTTACCCTGTTTCTGTAGTGCAGTGCAGGGGAGAGACCTGGGAGCCGTTCTGACCAGCGGAGCTGTGACAGAAAATGGCGCCGTGTGCTGAGGAGATAGGCCCCGCCCCTTTTTCGGCGGGTTCTTCTCCCGCTATTTTTCCAGTCAGGCAGGGGTTAAATATCTCCATATAGCCCCTATGGGCTATATGTGAGGTATTTTTAGCCTTGTATAAGGTTTATATTTGCCTCTCAGAGCGCCCCCCCCCAGCGCTCTGCACCCTCAGTGACTGCCCAGTGAAGTGTGCTGAGAGGAAAATGGCGCACAGCTGCAGTGCTGTGCGCTACCTTATGAAGACTGAGGAGTCTTCAGCCGCCGGTTTCCGGACCTCTTCACGCTTCAGCATCTGCAAGGGGGTCGGCGGCGCGGCTCCGGGACCGGACTCCACGGCTGGGCCTGTGTTCGATCCCTCTGGAGCTAATGGTGTCCAGTAGCCAAGCAGCAAATCCACTCTGCATGCAGGTGAGTTTACTACTTTCCCCCTAAGTCCCACGTTGCAGTGATCCTGTTGCCAGCAGGACTCACTGTAAAGAAAAAAAAAAAACCTAAACTAAACTTTCTCTAAGCAGCTCTTTAGGAGAGCCACCTAGATTGCACCCTTCTCGTTCGGGCACAAAATCTAACTGGAGTCTGGAGGAGGGTCATGGGGGGAGGAGCCAGTGCACACCACCTGACCTAGTAAAGCTTTACTTTTTTGTGCCCTGTCTCCTGCGGAGCCGCTATTCCCCATGGTCCTTTCAGGAACCCCAGCATCCACTTAGGACGATAGAGAAATTAAATATGCACCACAGGTATGGATGGATAGTATACTTGACGACACAGAGGTAGGTAGAGCAGTGGACTACTGTACCGTACTGCTATATATATATAGTTATACTGGTGGTCAGCAAAATTCTGCACTGTCCTCCTACTATATACTACAATGTAGCACAGATATGGAGCGTTTTTCAGGCAGAGAACGTATAATACTGGTGGTCACTGGTCAGCAAAACTCTGCACTGTCCTCCTACTATATAATACTGCTGGTCCCCAGTCCCCACAATAAAGCAATTAGCACACTGAGCACAGATATTTGCAACACACTGAGTACAGATATGGAGCGTTTTTCAGGCAGAGAACGTAGATATTTGCAGCACACTGAGCACAGATATTTGCAGCACACTGAGCACAGATATTTGCAGCACACTGAGCACAGATATTTGCAGCACACTGAACATAGAAACTGAGAGGACGCCAGCCACGTCCTCTCACGATCATCTCCAATGCACGAGTGAAAAATAGCAGCGACGCGCGGCTCCTTATATAGAATACGAATCTCGCGAGAATCCGACCGCGGGATGATGACGTTCGGGCGCGCTCGGGTTAACCGAGCAAGGCGGGAGGATCCGAGTCTGCTCGGACCCGTGCAAAAAAGGGTGAAGTTCGGGGGGTTCGGATCCCGAGGAACCGAACCCGCTCATCACTACCAATTAGCAGGTGTGCTCAATTCTACCGGCAGCAAAATAATCATTTATACCTGGGATCTGCAACCTACAGTATAGTCCTTATGAGAACTACACATCACACAATTCGCTGCCTGCTGCTGGAAATCTTTTGGCCTGCAGAGACATATGGGAAATGTAGTTTTTGCAAAAGCTCCAAAAACACTGATACTGTACAAAATTTTCTCCTACACAAATAGTACTTGGCAGCTTGACAGATTCAGGAGATGAAAGGAGGACACTTCATTTGTGCCTAAGTTAACTAAACCAAGATATTCACAGTATTCATGGTGTATTATGAAGAAACCTCTTCATTCACACCCCCCACTTTATCAGCACATGACAGGACTCTCTGCTCAAAATCTTATACACACAGTATCTGCCAGACAGCTGATTAGGTGTTGCTCTGCAGCTACAGTATTTGATATCTAGAGCACTGCAGAGTATGCAGACAGCACGCAGATTCTTTGTAAACTGTGATACCTTTTATGGATCCAGCCTGAGACTTAGATCATGTATTTCCTAACCAAGTGTGTTCAAGTACGTTCTTTAATAACAAATGCTGACAGTAACAAGGGTCTATCCTTGTATTTCAAGTGTAAGACAATTACACAGCTTTATGGGCACACAATATACATTTTTGGACTCCTCTTTCCTTATTTTTTTTTTTAACTGGCCAACTTGACTTTCAATTCTCCAGACTTCTTTCCTATGATCTGGCCTTACACTAGGCTAAAATATTAGGGTTTTCTGATTAGGAGCCAAATATTCTTATTTGCAGGTCAGATGCCCTGTTTTATCATATACAGGTGTGTCCTCATCATGCCATGCAGCACCTCTCAAGTGCCAGCTCCCGCGAGCATCTGGCATCTTTTAGTCACAACACAACTAGGACGCACAAGGAGACTATGCTATTAATTTGATATGTCTGTGTATATCTGTGTGCTGATGAGTCTCTGAATCTGTATACAAAGTGTTACGATATAGCAGCTTCAGCTTTGTTCCATACAGACTCAGTCAACTAAGCCAAGCTAGCGGAGTCGCACAAGCCCTGACAGCTCACTCGCAACAGGCATCTCGCACTGCGTGGCATATTGAGACTAAGGGGTCTATTCATGAAGCCTTGAAAAAGAGTGGAGAAGTTGACCATGGCAACCAATGAGCTGATACATATAATTTTATAGAAAGCATTTTATAAATGTTACCTCAACACTGATTGGTTGCCATGGGCAATTTCTCCACTGGCGCACTTCTCCACTTTTTTCAGTGCTTCATGAACAGACCCCTAAATGCATGAGCACACATCTGTATTACAGTAATACCGCTTTCACATCTCCAATGCCGGATCCCACCTGGGAATGGGAAATGGGTCCTTCCCGGGTGGGATCCGGCATTGGAGACCTTGCTCTGCCAAAGCTGGCTTTCCGACTCGGCAATATGCCAGGTCGGGTGCCATGGCGGCGGGCGGCGGAGGCGGCGCTGGGAGATGAGCTCATCTCCGTGCCGCCTCTCCCTATGCTGTGAGTGGGTACCGGGTGTGATCGACCCGGTACCCCATTCACACTGCGCCTGACCTGGTATTCAACCCGGGAATAACCCTTCTTATTACCCGGGTTGAATTACTGGGTAAGGCGACCCGGGTATTCTCCAAGGCCCATTTCACATCGCACACTGACCCGTGTCGACCCGGCAATATGCCGGGTTGATGCCGGGTTATTTTTGCGATGTGAAAGGGATATATGTAATGGTAGAGCTGAAACTATCTGACCCGTTACCAGTTATTAGGGTTGGGAGTCATACATTCCTTATATAAATAAACCCATTTCTATGTGGACCCTTGGAGGCCTATTTAGCAAGCTCATTCTGCCCTTAAAATATGTGAAAGCAGCCTACACAAGACTCATGCCCATAGTCTTCTAGTTGGGCAATAAGTACCAACCACCGAAAAGCTTAGCCTAACCTCAGTGCAGCAACCACTCCGGTGAGGGATCCTGTTATCACTCTCTGGTGGGCTTGAAAGATGTGTGATGCCCATCACAACTTTTCCAGGCTGGGCATGTCCAGCCAATTGACCACACATGCACAAGTATGGGTATTATAGCCATACAGAATATTTGGATCTTTACTGGCACTGGTCTCATACTCATGGGGGTTGCAGAGATGCTCTGTGCTGCATTTACTATGAGCTGAAAGCAGAGCTAAAGATCTCTTAAAAACAAAATGAGCTGTCCATTTTAGGATATAAGACTATATGGGTTGAAATACTTCCATGCAACAGGCAGCACATCCACTGTGTTCTGTGCTCATGGGATGAATATTATTACAGAGAATTATGTCATTTATTAGAGTCTATAGAGAGCGATCAGGGAGTTTGGTCTAAAGCTTTGGAGGACACTTTTTGGACAACCCTGGCTTAGACAATATGATGCAATATCATCACGATGAGGTAATGCAAATTAAAGCAAATGTATAATTTGTTACGGAAAGCTGTAAAACATATACACAGTGGCTAGATGCATCATATTATTAACTATCCCAATCAATGTCTTCTACCCATAGAGGTGATGTACTCTCTGGATCTACACCTTTGATATTTTTATAAAATCCTTCCCATGGCTTTCAATACCTTAAAAAGAGCGTTTCAAAGCTTCATATAAAAGGATCATCTCCTAAAGGACACTCAAATGGAATATTCTTGCTCCAGTCCTTGTCTTCACAAATATGAATATTCAGCTTCCATTAATAAGGTTTTCATTCCAAGCAATAACAGAACAGTGCCTTTACAACAAAACCATGTGCTGAGCTCTAGGCCCAAAAGTAATAGGTTGATGTGGCCAGTGTCGAGAATTTGTCAATGTAGCCAAGAAATGTAAGAGGGCAATTTATTTTAAGGTAAAAGCCAACCAGGTTTTGCTTTGAAACAAAACACCACTTTGAATCCAGCCGCTACAACACCAAAAAGCACTGAAAACATCTCTCGGCCTATTGCATTTGGGAACTTACCACCCTGTGTCTCCAATCTCCTTGAGTGTACAACAACCTCACCTCCTTCATTGCCACACACTACTTCTAGATGCACTCTAATTTGCTATTGGCCTCCCCAAGTAAACAAAACTTGAATCAAAGTCACCAATGACTTGCTTGTTTCCAAATCCAAAGCAACCACACCCTCCTTCTGCAAGCACTCCACTCCATCCGGCTCCATGACACCTCTCTTCTGATTTGCCTCCCACCTGTTTGACCACTCCTTCTTTGTCTATAACCTACCACCACTACTCTTCCACTTCTCCTTTCTGTAGGTGTACCCTTCTCTTTTCCCTAGGTGAATATACCAGTTCCTTTGGCCTCTGATACCACATCTATATCTACAAATACCCAAATGTTCTTCTCTTCTCCTGATCTCTCCCATTCTGCTCTATCACACCTATTCATGCACTCATGATCTCTCAACCAGAACTCTGTAACCTCTTCCTCTCTGGCTTCCATTAAAATAAAACAGACCAACAGCAACAAACGTATATAAGCCGCTGGGTAATAGCCTCTGTATTGCACACTGGCCACCGGGGAATCCATTCTAGTGATGAGCGGATTCGGTTTTACTCGGTTTTACTCGGTTCTCAAAACCGAATCTTATTGGCTATCCAAAACACGTGACATCAGTGAGCCAATAGGATTTGGTTTTGAGAACCGAGTAAAACCGAATCTGCTCATCACTAATATTCCATACTGTATAATAGTCACACGACAACACGCTCTGTAGCAGCATGTGTGCAAACCTGACCCTTATGCCTCTTACCCTATGAGATAGGTCGCCCACTCATACCAAGTTGGTTTAGCTATTCACTACACTACAAAAGATAAGCCTGATAAGAACAAAAGTTGCTGGAGGAAGAGAAGACAATTATTATATACTGGGGCCAACAGGGTCAGCGGAAAAACAAAGTCAAAAGCATAGAACTGGAATAGAACCTGCAGGTCCATACAGTTTGCTGGGACCACAGCAGAACTATATAATATTAGTTCCCTAGCCTCTTTCCCATGGAAGAGATAAAACTATACAAGTGTATAATCTAATGTAAACTACTATAAATGATGAAATAATACAGTCATATATTAAGGGGGGGGGCAGCCAATTACACCTGAAATATTTTTGGCCGCGACAAATAAGGGGAAGGGGAAGGGGGGGGGGGGGGGGGGAAGGGGAAGGGGGGGGGGGGGGGGGGAAGGGGGGGGGGGGGGGAAGGGGGAGGGGGGGGGGGGGGGAGTTCGAGATTTTCTTTTATCATAGCCCCCAATTTTTACAGCCAGATAATCCTACGCTTTCGGGGGAAAACAGAGTATCCGCAGAAGCTCATGGGCCTAGCTGTTTTTGGTGCACGTGATCAGAAAAAAAAAGAGCCTGCTTATCACGGGTTCGGTTCCACCTGCTGACATCGGGGCTAATTGGGTAACACCCTAACTTTCATTATTATTTTACACTAAGTAGCTCTTTTCTGCTTAGGTTTATTATTAGCTGTTATGTAGCAGTTACTGAATATTATTAAATTATCCTTTATATCAGGGTGTCCAGCTGCGGTGGAATCACAAATACCCACGTTGTGCCAGCCTCTCAGTAGCTGGATAGGCATGTCTGTCATCTCCACCCTATAGGTGCATTACATTGTTGTTCCCACTAACAATAAATTATTTAATGATTACCATTAATACCTAGCAATATTCTAATCATATAAATCATCAAAAAGGCAACCATATATAAAAGGCATGGGCTGAAGGCCAAGGCCTTTCATCAAGAGCCTGAAAAACGGATTTAAATTCTGATTTTGAACTTAAGCCAGGCTGATGGCATTGATTAGTTTGCATAATGA
The DNA here is from genome assembly GCF_028390025.1 of Pseudophryne corroboree. Lineage (NCBI taxonomy): Eukaryota > Metazoa > Chordata > Amphibia > Anura > Myobatrachidae > Pseudophryne > Pseudophryne corroboree. Next base: position 287,338,161 of record NC_086454.1, read on the forward strand.
ATTAAATCTTTGTATGTGTATAATGAACAGGACCATTCAGCCTGGATGTACTAAAATACATTTATATATGTGATGCTTTTCTCCATTTCTGACAGCCAGAAATAAACAAACTTTCTTACTGTTCTGCTTGGATAATGGTGGTCATTCCGATTTGATAGCTAGCTGCATTCATTCGCTGTGCAGCGATGAGGCTAAAAAAAAAATGGCACTTCTGTGTATGCGGTGCAATGCGCACGCGCGACGTACTATTACAACGAACGATGTAGTTTCACACAGGGTCTAGCGAAGCTTTTCAGTCGCACTGCTGGCCGCAGAGTGATTGACATGAAGTGGGCGTTTCTGGGTGTCAACTGACCGTTTTCAGGGAGTGTTTGGAAAAACGCAGGCGTGGCTGGGCGAACGCAGGGCGTGTTTGTGATGTCAAAACAGGAACTGAACAGTCTGAAGTGATCGCAAGCGCCGAGTAGGTCTGAAGCTACTCTGAAACTGCACAAAAATTTTTGGTAGCCGCTCTGCGATCCCTTCGTTCGCACTTCTGATAAGCGAAAACACACTCCCAGTGGGCGGCGGCATAGCGTTTGCACGGCTGCTAAAAACTGCTAGCGAGTGATCAACTTGGAATGACCAACAATGTTATGCACACAGCCTCCTTCTAAATACATTAGGCCTCATTTAGAGTTGCAACAAGTTGTCCCTTCAGATGGATATTTTTCGATTTTTTGCAACCGCCCAAGTGCCGGAGCCTACATACGCAACTTTGAGCAATACAGCGGCTAATTCACTGCCATATGCATCTCTGCTGCATCTCCACTTGCTGCTAACGTTCATTCATAGGATAACCAAGTCACAGGAGTGTAGACTTAATTGTAGACTCTTCAGAGGTGAACGTAATCAGAGATCCGGCAGGTCTGCAATAAGGATTGGGATGGTGTATGTCCGCATTGGATGCGAGGCTTTATAGATGCAGCTAACTCTGCATAAAAGCGGATAGTCATATGTAGCAGCCAATGCAGACGGAGAGCCAACCGTTTTGAATGCAACGCTGAATCCGCACTGACTGGTGTAAATGTTAAGTGTAAACTGTTATATTTCAGGCACAGTGCTTGAAACTAAAGAAAATCATAATCTGCCCTACAAATAGCTTCTGTATGTATCCTGTAATTTACAGTAACGTAAGTGCCGCTACAGTGAGTCAATTATGAATGTGTTTAAGGATGGCAAGTACAGCCGATACAATGTCACCCCAGTGTGTTTTGGCTTACAGCCCCATCACATGTCTCACAAGACAGCGAAGCGAACTCCGTTTTGGCTGCAAATTGTGGGAAGAACTGAAATGAAATATATTCTCTGTTTGGTCTGTGAACTGTTTCTCTATAATCCTAATAAATGCATTTTTCAGATGCTTCTCGTTTTGGGCATACCTTTTCATTGCATTGATTACACTGATTGCAACACAAACCGGTTCATTGCTTGCCAGCCACTGCAGTAGAACTGCTTGTTGATAAAGCTTTCACTTAAGTGTGTAAGGGATAGCATTGTATCACTAATCCTAAATACATCTACAGAGCATCATAAAATCATTTATTTCACAACTCCCTGTGGGAATAGATTGATAAACTCTTACTGTAAGAGCCATGGTTTTTCTTCTGATGCTATGTTACCAATCCAGTGTAACTTCTTTCCAAATGTAACAGATGTACCCCAAGCATTTGCAGAACAGTTATAGCAACACGTTCATGAGAAACTAATCTATGGTGCACATTCAAATCGGATATTGCTCCGTCGTAATGCTCTGCACATACGGTAGTCACAGCTCATCCACAAGAATTACATTACAGTAACTATGCAGATGTTCTATAGAGGGCCTGATTTCAGAGATGGACGCAAATGCTTTTGCAGCTGCAAATTTATACGCAGCAGCTGTGTGAAAATATGCAAAATGTTGCAGGGCTGGGATTTGTATTGAAACGCCCACTGGCAGCAGTTCTGAACTGTTGCCAGAGTACAAAAACATGACAACCGGCGCCACCGAATCAATATTTCATTAATTGGTTTATTAATCCACAGTACACGCGCTATAAAGGGTTATTATTTCTGTGGTTGTTTAGAAGTTCTGAACTGTTGCCAGAGTACAAAAACATGACAACCGGACAAACATCGACCATCACAGTAACTCTATGGGCACACAGTATGGCCGCTGGCAGTAAGACTACAGAGCCATTTAAACTGCCTATGGCTATATATGTCTATTAGAGAGGTTAGGGACCCACCTGATGAGGTTACCGTGATGAGGCAGGGGAGATCGCATAATTGACCAAAGATTGTGCAAAGAACCTCAATTTTAGTCCATGCTAAATTGTAGAGGTTATTCTAATTGTTCTGATTATCAGTGTTCTTAAGATGTGTACACATGGTGAGATCCTTGCTATGCCCAATTTTGACTATGCGATTTTCCTTGAACTCCCCCAGAGCCCAGATAGCACAGACTTTGACTATCTGTACCTTCTAATTGGTCTATGTACGATTTTGAATTAGTGCCAATTTTGACTATACTTTGTACTAGATGGTACCAGTGCCGTAACTAGACATTTTAGCGCTGTGTGCAAGAAACGGCATCGGCGCCCCGCCCCCCCCCCCCTTGCGCGCCATAAGCGCGTGTCAAAAATATAGGGGCGTGGCTTCATAGGGAAGGGGTGTGGCCATAAAATATTACCAATTCATATTACGGTGCACAGTATTCTCAATTATTCAAGTTACGCCGCACAGTAGCGCCACTACACCAGGTAGAGCCCCTTTTTACACAATATGGTGGACAGAGTCCACCTTTTTACACATTATGGCGTTAACAGACTCCCCTTTTTACACATTACAGCAGACAGCGTCCCCTTTTTACACATTACAGCAGACAGCGTCCTCTTTTTACACATTACGGAAGAGTTCTCTTTTTACACATTACAACAGGCAGAGTCCCCTTTTTACACGTTACGGCAGACAGCGTCCCCTTTTCCCACATTACAGCAGACAGAGTCCACCTTTTACACATTAGGTAGACAGAATAGATAGGTAAAATAGATAGATAGACAGACAGACAGAATAGATGATAGATACTTACTGTCTCTCCGCTGGCTCAGGCAGTCAGGCTCCTCGGTGCAGCAGATGCTGGCAGATCCCGGGCAGGGTACTAGGAGGAGGGAGGGGGACTCAGGAGAAGCAACAGCGCACTGTAATTGGTGGCGGCACCGCTGCAGCTGTCCCTCTCCTTTCACACTGGCTGGCTGCCGCCGCTGTGAATGCTGGGATGAGAGAAGCGCATCCCAGTATTCACAGCAGCGGCGGCCAGCCTATGTGGAATGCGAGGGACAGATGCAGCAGCGACGCCACCAATTACAGTGTGCTGCTGCAGCTCCAGAGTCCCCCTCCCTCTTCCTCCTCCCCTGCCATCGAAGCTGCTGCTCCCCTCCTCGCACACACAGGGGGCTTGTAATGAGTCAGTTTGACTCATTACAATGCAGCTGACTAAAGTCCCCTTGAAATGGGGATGCGGCCAGTTGCGCCCTCAGGGCGACTGCGCTGTGTGCCAGGCACACCTGGCACACACATGGTTACGTCCATGGATATTACACTAGGTAGTCAAGAATGACTTGCCTGCACAGTCTATCTAGCCTTGTGATACCGACCCCATGGGAGTGCGCATCGGGTCCGAATCGGTATCGCAAGCTGCCTAACACCTTGAGATATGCACTAACTTTCCTTAAGATTTTGACTATATAGTCAAAATCTTACAGATTTATCTCACCGTGTGTACACACTTTTAGTGCTTGGAGTGTGCTCCTGCATATTATTTTTTATGTTGTGTGTGTAGTACTACAAATTTCAGCAAGGTAGCACCTCTTATTTTTAATCAGGGTGTGCATTAGGGATGTTAAGGACCCACCTGATAAGGTCACCATGATGAGGTAGGTAGGCTTGAATTTTTGGCCAGAATTCTGCTACAAACCATAATTTTACTCCATGCTTATTATAATTGTTCACCCCTCCTTTATGGATAGCAGTCACAAACTGTGGCACGCCCCTGAAAAAGGTTGCAACACGCTGCCGTTTGACTCGCCACTCCAACATTACCACTCACAAATGCTCCATGACTGTCATCCACTTTGCAAATATATCCTGACTGCGACCGCTGTCACAAGACCATCGTGGCACATGCGCAGCGTGACTTATATGCAGTGGCAGAAATAATCAGCTCCACTGCGTGCAAAGTTGGTTGCGTCCATCCCTGAATTAGGCCCAGAAGTGTGAGGAACCGCTATGGTCATTATCACTAAATGAATTGGATCTACATCTGGACAACAAATCAAGGTTTTATTTTTTTAAACTGTATAGAACAATAAAATATGATATTGTTTATTATAGCATTATAATAAAATATGTCATACACTTGGGAATACTAAATGCCATTAAGACTCATACAGCAGAGAAGATTCTACATTTTGGGGCCAGACAGACACTTTGGAAGCCGATGGAAAGATCCATGGACACAGACTACAGTTTGCAGGTGGCTCAAGAGAGGAATCTTTTTTTTTTAAACAAAAAGTAGGCCAGGGAAAATTGATAAAAGATACAATTTAGTGGAACGCTGCTGACTGTAAGCTATCTTCTTAGATACCGTAATAAGCATTAATACCAAACAGAGCAAAATTGCTGCAAAATGACACGTGAAAGGAGCTTGGCGGTAGAACAGGCCACCTAGCAGAGGTGCGCAATTACAGTGATACAATGTTACAGTTCCAATTTTGGTTCAGTTTCCTGATACATCACATAGCACTGTATTTTTAAATTAATATTCTGCAGACTTTTAAGTGTACCAATAAAGTTGAAACAACCGCAGGGACAATTTATTCTGCTGTGTGGTGAGCTAGTGGTAGGAATGGGACCGCTTAAGGCTAAATTGCTAGGGTGAAACTATCGCAACTTAACATTCAAATGAATGAATGAGGTAAATAATTCATGTAGCAGGCTTTAAGTGTTCCCCTCTCTGTTAACAGACATTCATCCCTAGGCTTCATTTTACATACTGTTCATAAGATGCTAAAACCTGTAATAACATACTGTATACTTGACCAATAATGTATATCAAGATGTCAGGCTGACACTGCAATTAATAATTATACACACACATATATATATCCATGTTTGTATATAATTATACATATATAGTGTTCATGCTAGAACGTAGGCAGAGTTCAGAGATATGGGCAAGGAATCATTGTGCACTAGAAGGCTGCCCACCTGAAAAGGGGGAGTGGTTGGCCAGGGAGGGGGGGCATCTATCGACCAGTGGTGATCGATACATCACAACTTTTCCCACCCACTGGACACTGCAGCCCACAGGTGGGGACACAAGAGGAAAGGCTGCTCCAGCGGTTTGCCGCCAGGAGGGAATGGCGCATTTTGCCATTTTAAAATCGGCCAAGGTGCAGCCCCTCGGTGAAAACAGCCTAGCGTGAACACTACACATACATAAATCAGTTTGTGCAGCTCTCCTACACATGCGTTCGCACACTAGCACTGCAAAAATACACTGCCCATGTAGGCGGCGACTATCTGATCGCAGGACTGCAAAAATCGCTGCCCAGCAACCAGATCTGAATTAGACCCCATGTGCAGTTCAGGGGGGAGGGGGGGGGAGATATAACATGTGCAGAGAGAGTTAGATTTGGGTAGGGTGTGTTCAAATTGAAATCTAAAATGCAGTGTAAAAATAAAGCAGCCATTATTTACCCTGCACAGAAACACTATAACCCACCCAAATCTAACTCTCTCTGCAAATGTTATATCTGCTACGCTCCCGTGCCTCAGCGCACGGTGGCTGGGACGAGCGTCCTGGGTTGCAAGTCTACAGGAGGGGGGCGTGCAGCAGCCCGGATCACCAGCTTGGGTTGCGGCGAGGCAACAGAACCATGCGCTGCCTGAGGGGGGAACCGGGCTAGCCGGCCTCCAAGTGCAGCATAAAGGGTTAGGTTGCCGCTGCAGCCAGGATGATTTTCCTGGACTGCAGGGCTAAGGGAGCCAGCACTGGGCAGAGTAAAAGCAAAACAAAGTATTTAAATGTAATAAAATATATGATGCTGTGAGGCACTGCAATGCCTGGGTATGTGGAGCCTGTGCAGGACACAGGCTCAGACTATATGTACAGAAATGTGAAGTGTATTGAACTGTAATTTAAGGTAAAAATGCAGTTACTTGGTATTGTGTCCCAGGAGGGGGATCCAGGACTGTGCAGGCTGCTGGATCTCTTCAATCCTTTTCCCCAAAAACGGAATGCCTTCCACTCTGGCCTCCCACATGAAAGTAGCATGGGGAGAGAGAGGAGCAGCTCACCTTTAAAACAAGTTGAGTATTTCCCTGGAGCTCCACAGGGATCCCCCCCTGTGGACAGGAAACCCTGGCAGGGGATCTAGGCTGCCCATCTTTGGAGCCCAATTTCAGACTGGAGATGGTGAGATTGGCACCCGGGCAGATTCCTGGAAGTAGTTTGGGCAGAAAACTTCCCTCCAGCCTAGAATGAGCATCTCCAGGGCGGGTACCAACCCTCCAGGATGGTACAGTCAAAGGAGAGTGACCACTCCCCACTGTCCATAGAGGACAATGGTAGCTGTGCATGTGGCCAAGGTATGCACAGCACATGAGTAAACAATGATTGGTTGAGAACAACAGGGTGGGCTTACCCCCTGTTGTATGTGTATTGGAGTAAGATAAAAGGAGGGCTACTGCCCTGTGAAATGTGTATTTATACCATCTTCTTCTGCTGTAAACATCTGCTGTATTGCTGTTCCCCCAGAAACAGGAAATAAGTTCTTTTTAGAACTATTTGGCTAATAAACATCTTCTGCCTCAAGATGACCGCTTTATCTTGTGACCTGCAGGGCTGTGCCAAACATAGCTCCGTTCTTCGGCTGTTTTGGGTACACCCAGCATCTCCAAGCTCTGCCTTCCTCCTGCTACCATGCCGTGCTTCGGTAGGCAACTAGTGGGGATTAGTCAACACCACACAGGTGTGGTAAGACAGCGTGTTGACACATACAGAGCAGAACCGTGGTTCCAAATGCCACTGCAGGGAGGAGTCTGGTGGTGTCAGCATAGTACCCGCCCACTGCACAGTGGGTGGAGTCAGTAACAGGCGGTTACTGACGGTAAGCGGAAATCCCCTAATTGTCCGAGTCCCATGCGACCTAACTCCATACTGTGACGTGGGACGCGTCTGGTCACACCCCCCCCCCTCCTCCTTCTGCTAGCTAAACCTAATCGCCCGCCCCCCTTCCCGCTGTGTGAACGGTTGGGATGCCTGCTATCGGTATTTTGGTGCCGGCATTCCATCCAGGATCTGTATATCAACGGCAGGTTTGTGTCCTCCCACAGGATACTGGCGTCAGTATATCGACCGCCGGGATCCCGTTCGTCAGAAAGCTAACTTCTTCCCATTTACAATGCTGGCTATGTTGCTGCCTATTCAGTCTTTTGGGTGGAGGGCTGAGCAAGTCGCTCAGTGCCCAGTCTGGGCAGCAGGATGTCTTCAGTTCACAAAAGATTAACCCATCCACAGCAAATAATGCCAATATAACAACCAGATTTACTAATCAGGCCAGTAACAGCCCAATCGATAGCTATAGTTATTACCATATACAGAATAGTGACACACATACTTCTATAAACAGACTACTAACACAATATAAAATTGTGCAAAGGCCAAATCCAGGACAATGTGTAAAGATGTTAGGACCTTGTCACTAGGGATTCTGACAACCACTGAACCATATGAGCGTCAGTTATTACCTTTCATCTGTCTAGTGCAAGTTACAGAACGGTGCCTTTAAATTAGACAAGCACAACAGTGAATGTCAGAAAGTACACATCTGGGCATTTGCATGTAAGCCGTGTCGGCATCCTTTGTCTCTACTTGGAATTTGTAATGGATTTCAATCAAGCTAAGGTGTCTAAATATACAGACATTATACATAGGGTGGGGAGGAGGGCAAGCACTGACAGATTTATTGCTTATGTATAAAATCAATGAGGATATCTGTAGAGGACAAGTCATAATAAACAGTTTAATTTAATTTCTTTCTAGAGTCTTTATCCTCTTATATATGCAGGCAGAATTATCAGCAGGACATGGCACAATGTTGTACAAAGCACATATACAGGTAGCTGCCCAGAAAATGGAAACACCAATATAAAGAGAACAAATAGGTTGTTGTGCCTCCACCTGCAGCCACGATGCACAGGGACTTGGAGTCTAGCGATGTCTGGAACTGTGCAAAAGCCATGCAGCATCATTCTTCCGCTGGGAAGACCCTCAGGGTAAATACCCCCTGGTCATACATATTGTTGAGAACATGGTCAAGAGCAATTCATCTGACCATATCACCTCCTTCACTGCTTGGTAGCCCTCTGAATTCACAACCATGCCTTGCCGCTTCTGATGATGTGAGGACTGGTTTATGCGCAGGATCCCAGCCATCATATCTTATTGTATCATCTTTTGATAATAGTCTGCTGGTTCCACAGGCTGAAATGTGAAGTCAGTGGACCTGCGGTCGGTCACTTGACAGCCATGCCTTACGCTCCAATCTAATACACAGATGATATGCTCATGGAGAAAACCATTGCTTTCAATGTGGGATGTTGGCTGCCAAGATCCCGACAGCGGCATCCCGTCTGCAAGAATGCCAGCAGTGGAACGAGTGTTTAGAGTCACCTTGTGGGCTCTCTGCGCTCGCCACAGGTTGTATTCTCACTCTATGGGTGTCATGAACACCAACGAGTGGGAATCGCCCCTGTGCACCGAGATCCCAACAGCCGGCAAATTGATTGCATCCCCTTTGAACATGCTGCATTTCACATTTTTGGTCCATTACCTGAACTCAATCGTGTTCACTTAACAGACATATGGCTATGTGGGAGAAGCAGTCATAGCCAAAATCAGAACCTAGAAGTAGCCCTATCATATACATATCACATAGGGCCCCTATGTATTGGTTTTTTTACACAGATGAATGTTTTAAAGATCACGGCTATGAAACTGGATAGATGAAGGGGGCAGCAGTAACACAGGTCTATGGTGGCAAATTTACACCCAAGCTGGACACAGATCATGTGGTTTAGTCTGTGCTATGCCCCACGGTGAGCATGCGTTCAGCAACCAGTGGATTCCATACAGCTGTAGGCATCATCATTCCTTCTCTCCTGAGACAGCAAAACGTAATATCTGCCACCAGCAGCGCAGTCCTGATACATTTCCTAAACTCATGTCCAAATACTGATATAAATAGTCTTTATGCAGGAGGATGTTCTATTTTAAATGGCCATACAGAGCAAGTCCATAGAAATGCATGTAGTAGACATACTGTATTGTGGTATTGCTCACTAACTCGGAGTTTCATCTATATAGGACAGTGATCTGTTTATGGATACTCAGCATTTGTATATACTACTGGTGTATATAGTCAGTGGAGAGACCAGGGCAGAGCATGTACAAGTATTAGAGCTAGAAGAACACTGGTTGCTAAGAGCAACCTCTTCTTGTCCTCTTTAGAAAGTTTGATACATCTCCCCCTTGACTCCCAATGTTTAAATCACAATTCCACTAAAATGGTTTAAGTGTGTACAAGTGCCATCAAGAAGGATAATACAACATCCTCTACAACTCACTGTATATAGTGGCTATAGGGTACAAGATCACTCAGTGTATGCCGACATTCAATACATAAAAGAGGTTACCTGAGCAAGGCAGTGACATAGGATTAAGAAGGGACACATGTTTTGTGATACAGCATGCTGAAATACTCTGCGCCTTGAAAAATTAAATATTATTTGAACTTGTTCCTATTATGGAGACCTAATTTGTCTTTCGGCTTTTGTATAGCGGAGATGTTGGCAGTTGGCTCAGGAAACCACAAGTGACTGGTGAGTGCACGCTGCGATAAGCTCATCTCTCATGTCATGTGATTAGACATCTTTAAACCATTCACTTTATTATACAAGATAAATATAAAAATATCTGGACTGGATGTCCTATGATATCATTTATCTTCCAAAGTGCTCACGACCCTACCGATATTTGGTATGTGCAGTTACACCAATGAAACCTGGAGCACATGGAACAGAAAAAACTGTACTATAACCAATCATTTGTAATTATTTTCTAATATGTACTTCAAAAATGACAGCCACTGTGGGTAGTCAAGTAAGAGCAGGAGATTTTATTGCTATTCAATTCAAGGAAAGAACATGAGACGCACTGATCTCTATAGAAATCACCGTGTCTACACACCCCCAGAGCAAGTCTGAGTTTCCCTAAAATTGTTAGTTTTAGGCAAAATCATTGGGACTTGCACGCTTGCATCAACCCCCCACCTCAAGGACTCATTAAGCAATTTCAAGTTTCCAATTCGCTTAGTCAGTCAGTAATTACTCCGCTTCCGAAGGTGTGCCAGCGTCGGGATCCGAGCTCCTGCAGCAGCGGTGAGTGTAATGTATGAGTGTACGTATGTGTCGGTGTGAGTGTGCGTGTGTGACCCCCTCTGGAGACAGCAGCTGGGAGAACTACATTTCCCAGCAGCCACCTTCCCCTCCCAGCAAACCCCTCCCCACTGCAAAGATGGTGGGGAGACTACTGGGTGCTGAGGTGACCACTGGAGCGGGGAGTACAGATGTGGTCGCGCTGATCTTACCCTGTGAACAGGTCCAATAAGCATCTGCATCAGCAAGCTGCAGCCCATTCGCGGAATCATACGCACCATAGATCATGTGTGCGTGCTCAGTGCATGCACACACTTGTGGGCAATCCAATGTGGGCAAACGCATGGCAAGAAGGTATATCACAAAGTGTATTGTGATGTATTACCCTCGACTATGTTGTTAGTTAACTCACTACTTTAAATAGTTGTGATGAATAAAATGAATACATTGGATCTGGGGGAGGTCATGTAGAGATTCTAAACAGTGGATCTTGAGGATGCCATGTACAGATCCTAAACAGTAGATCTTGAGGATGCCATGTACAGATCCTAAACAGTAGATCTTGAGGATGCCATGTACAGATCCTAAACAGTAGATCTTGAGGATGCCATGTACAGATCCTAAACAGTAGATCTTGAGGATGCCATGTACAGATCCTAAACAGTAGATCTTGAGGATGCCATGTACAGATCCTAAACAGTAGATCTTGAGGATGTCATGTAGAGATCCTACTGTAAACAGTGGATCTTGAGGATGTCATGTAGAGATCCTAAACAGTGGATCCTGAGGATGTCATGTAGAGATCCTAAACAGTGGATCCTGAGGATGTCATGTAGAGATCCTAAACAGTGAATCCTGAGGATGTCATGTAGAGATCCTAAACAGTGAATCCTGAGGATGTCATGTAGAGATCCTAAACAGTGAATCCTGAGGATGTCATGTAGAGATCCTAAACAGTGGATCCTGAGGATGTCATGTAGAGATCCTAAACAGTGGATCCTGAGGATGTCATGTAGAGATCCTAAACAGTGAATCCTGATGATGTCATGTAGAGATCCTAAACAGTGAATCCTGATGATGTCATGTAGAGATCCTAAACAGTGAATCCTGAGGATGTCATGTAGAGATCTTAAACAGTGGAAACGGAGGATGTCATGTAGAGATCCTAAACAGTGGATCCTGAGGATGTCATGTAGAGATCCTAAACAGTGAATCCTGAGGATGTCATGTAGAGATCTTAAACAGTGGAAACGGAGGATGTCATGTAGAGATCCTAAACAGTGAATCCTGAGGATGTCATGTAGAGATCTTAAACAGTGGATCCTGAGGATGTCATGTAGAGATCGTAAACAGTGGATCCTAGGGATCTCATATAGAGATAAGAAACAAATGCAGCCCCTTGACTTCTGGAGTGTGTGAGGATTTACACTGCACATCTTTTATTGAATGAATTTAAAAGCAATCAATTTGCTGTCCTGACTGTTGAGCACTATACCTCCGCCAACAACAGACACAATGTGACAAACTGTAGCAATTAAAAGACTGCTGAAGGCTTCAAATACAAAAATTTACATGAAGTAATGGTTTATGGGAAAGGGATAAAACAATCTACATAAAGGGAAGCTGCTCAGATGTTGGTGCAAAAAGCAATGTAGCGCTGTAAATTGTAGCAATGACCCGCCTTTCAGGTTTTCAAAAGTCTGTTATAAGAAACTAATACAGGGTTCAGTATCCCTTATCCAAAATCCCAAATTTGTGGGTCCCCTACTGAGATAGTAACAAATATTATATATATTATTTATAAATATATATATTTATAGATAATGTATATAATGCATATGTCATTATCTCAGTAGGGGACCCAAAAATGTGTGATTTTGCATTTTGGATAAGGAATACTCAACCTGGATATACTAATCTGATTGGTTGCTAGATTTTTCTAGATTTAGCTAAATCTAACATTACCACTGGATACCAGGATTAGCCTGTACTAACTCTATCTACATTACTACCTCCTGTAAGCATAGATGGCTTCTTCAGCCATCAGGTTTGTTACGACAGAACAGATTAACCCCTAACCTAGTCCTCAGGCCCTATCTATTAGAACACAAAACATTTAAAACACAAAGCTTTTCAGTTTTAAATGAACCCTTAGGTATTATGCTTCTAGGATAGCAGTGTGTTTCAAGATTGTAATCCAGTACAAGCTTGAAATACACTGCTGTCTTGTAAGTATAATACCTACGAGGGTTCATATATCCCCGAAAAGCTTTGTGTTTTAAGTGTTTATTGTTCTAGTAGATAGGGACACTATGATATGAATTTTCTGTTCTATGTACATGACTGACCACCATATGGTGGTGAGATTTTAAAGGGAAGTATCCCGGTTTATACAGGTACCAACCTGCTATTTTATCCTTCACTTGTATTGCTCAGCTCCTACCTTTTTATCCTTCACAGTGTCATGAAGCTACCTGCCCCACGTCATTTGGTTGCAGTAGTGGGGTCTAATAAGCCATAGCCTAGTGCAGAATGTATAGGAATGGTTATGTTATCTACCTAACTTTGATATAAAATTACTTTTTTTTTTTTTTTTTTTAACTGAACTAAAGGGGTGAAGACTTGGTACAGCCACTGACAGACCTAAAAAAGGAAAGATGTGTACAAAGGTGTTTCACTTAAGAACAAAACAAAACATGCACGTAAATAAGATGTGCATCTGTAGTTTAGAACCATCGGAGAAAGACCCCGCAGGTGACAAAAAAAATCTATCAGATTTACTATTATTGGGTAGGCTTAATAACCCATTTTTGACCGCTGCAGTGGAGCTAAGGTAGAGCAGCCAGCACTGGCAAGTAGGTACTACCAAAGGGGGAAGACCATAACTGCAAAACAGGAATAGATATTTGCGAAGTGTCTTATCGAAGCTCTTAGTGCGCACATTCTTCTGCCACCGATGTGCTGAATGTTAGTCTTACCGATATATAAGCTTTGTTCTTTTGTTTTGACTGCTAATTTCTCACCTCATTTTTACTTCCACATCTCATTAACAGGTTTTCTATGGTTAGTCCTGTAAAGCGAGAAACCGTGTGAACGCTCATCCTAACAAACCATTATTGTGTTTGTGCGTCACATGAAATTGGCTGACTCTGCAGTTACACTTCACAAACTATTGTTAATGCAGTAACTGTTCACAGATTGCTGTAGCTATCGTACCACAGTCACTTGTGTTGGGAACGTTCCTGCAATATACGAGAAACAAGTTGGAGATTGAAGCCTCAGGCAGATGAAACAAAATTCCCGATAAGCGCAGACATGTGGGCTAATAGGATAGCCCCGGGCGAGTCAAATGGCTACGGTAAATTACCACAGCTAATTGGATACCGCCCAAAATGTTCAAAACCAAGCGTTTATAATTCTGTGAATATTGAAACTGCTATTCAATTGCTGTGCTGTGAGCACTCATTATTTCTGTTCACACCCACCTGGGAAGACCAGCAGAACTGTGTGAAGAGTCTATCCTCTGGGAGAACAAACAACATTTCCATGCTCTGTATCCATTCTTCCTGTCACTCCTGTTCTAGTACACAGCACTGGCAAAAGTAGGTGCTGTGCTACAGCCTACACGGGTACCTTTGTGTGGACTAATAAGAAGCTGCACACACAGAGCTTGCAGAGGATTGTTGGTCCTCCCGCTCGCACCCAACTCAGCAGTCATTTTTAAATGGCAACTTTTGTAGGTGTATATATGAATTGGGATGGTGTGTTACTGCAAGAAGGGAGGAGCAGCGCCAATTATGTGAAATCACCGACATCGCTGGACTAATGTGTTTTGCCCGCACTTTTGACCATCATCATACTCCTACAAGAAGTGACAGCATGAAAAACCTACAAGCCAACATCAACAGCCCCATAGTGGGTGGATGGGTGCTTGGTGCTAGAGCACTGACATAAGGCAATTAGAAGCACATACAGTAGAGACACATACAGCCGTAACACTAAATGCTACACCTGCAAGACTCCAACAATAGCAGCACAGCTACCAAGACCGGGTGCTATATGCAGACGCATTGCCAATTCACAACAGTAAGCTGCATGGCACACACACACACATGGCATAGACATTAACAGCAGACAGAATGGTGTCCAATTAGCCACGGTAATTTACTCGCCCAAGTTTGTCCTATCAGCCCCGATGCTGGCACTTTAAGTATTTTGTTTCGCCTGCCTCAGGCAGGCAAAACCAAATCCACAATAAGTAAACATTTTATCCTGTGATCGTGGCCTCGGAAATACATAGGTCTGCAGCTTTTCATGGGTCCTATGTGTTCTCGTGCGAAAATAGGTAATTGTTTGCAAGAAAAAAAAGCAGGCGATCATTAGATAGCCTGATAATAACCATCAAGCAAAATAGTGATAAAAGTAAAAAAAAATTCTGTGCAAACAATAACTGCAGCTATTAGAATACCACCCTAAGAAGTAACTGCAACTATCCCTTCATGTAGATGTAGCAGAGTTATCCCAAAGGGATTAGATAGCAAATATCCTCACCTCCTTAATTACATGCCTGATGTACACAATTGATGGACACAATGACGATGAAGTAACGCAGTGGAGCAAGTTTCTGCCACCTCGCATGTGTATAAGTTGCACTGCACATGCGTCGTGATGGTATTGTGATAGCGTCACAGTGAGGATATACCGCCAGTAAGTGACCATCTGTGGGAGGTAACGGGGGAGTGGCGACTCACACTCATTTCAGGGGCATGTCAGTATGTGACTGCAATCCATTATACAGGTACAGTGACTCTGACGTCTCACTGCCAGCGGCCAGCGTTACTCAGAAGCTCAATGTGTGACCGATGTGCGTCCGATGGTTGGGCCTTTGTACACAAGCGGTGGTTCAGAGATGCCGCCAGCGGGAAACAATACAAATGCCGACATTTGTATATTTTCTGTATACAATTGTGCAGCTACGGTGGCATTAGCACACATCTGTGTCAGGTCCAGCAGCCTCTCACTCCCACCGTGTCACCACCCAGTTACTTTCAAGGAGTTCAAATCTTCACAGATTCTCTGAAAACCTACTTTCATACAAGAGCTTACCCTACTTACACCGGCACACCCTCACAGCTACCTCGCTCTATACTATGAGCCACGTTACTCCGCTAGTCAGCAGAGCCTTTTCCTGGACAATGGTCAAGTCTTTCATGAGCAGTCTCCTCGCCATCATTGTTTGAGTTGTACATTTATATTACCTCTCTTGTATGTCCCTGCTTTACAGGTATCTTGTGGTCACCAATACAGTCCACTGTACAAATTAAGGCCAATGATAAGCCAGATATGAGGTTAGTCACAAGCTGAATAAAGTATATAGGGTCCCGCTTGGATGTGTTAACAGGGCAATGTGCCCTTCCCTTATGGAGGAACCACACTAAAGAGAGAGCCTACCGGGTGCCATCCCCACCTGAGATTTGGAGCAGCCCAGCTTCTCCATAAGTGCTGGGCATACCCCCTACAGTGACGAACAGGAGGCGTGTCATGATACCACGTCCTCTCCTCAGGCACCACGCTCCCTTTATACATGCCAAAGTGCCCTCTTTGCCCTTTGATATCCTGCCCTGCCTTCACCCTAGAGTGAACTCTTTATCACACAGCAGATACATACTGAAAAATACCTTAATAGGATGTATAAAATGTTGCAAAATGTTATACAAAAAAAAAAATTGGTATTATCCCATATTAGACTGTAGTATACAATATCCTATGATTGAATACGGTATTTTAATAGGAGATAATGATAACGGCCATAACACTGTTGCTGCATTATTATATAGTAAAGCACTAGAAGCACATGTTCTATACCATACAAGGACCTCAAAGACGCATACAAGGCCAGACATCTATACCAGTACACAAGGCAGGATATACAAATAGCTGCACAAAGTGCCAGAGTATCACACCAAAGTAACTAGTGCTAAAGAGAAGTTAGTGGCTGCATATGAGACCACATAACAATATCTAGAGACATAGTATAGCAGATGGTAGTATGGGATGCAGTTAATTTGCCGGTAGTATACTGTATGTAATTCCGTTGCAGCATACACCTACGCAGGATATCATAAGACTGTATACGTTTGCTATCAGCAGTATATAAATTACACAAAAATAAAACCACCAGAAAAGGTCACCACAATTTTGGTCACACCTCACAGGCAGAAAATAAACTGTACTCCGTGAGCAAACGGGCTTTCTGGTGGCACTCGCCCTTAAAGCTACATATAATCAAAGCAGACCAGACATTGATGCAATTCTCCTAATATCGAGTTTGGTCATTTCGCATGGACTGGGAGGTACGAGCTAATTAATTGTGCACACATCACATTATATGGTGCATTTTTATAGTCGCTAAATAAAATGGCCTGTCCTATGCGGTCATAGCTATTGGCATTTCAGTTCTCTGCTATTTTTGCACTGAACATATAATGAAAACTGCAGGGACGGTGGAAGTGACCTAGCAACCCCCTTCAGATGCTTCACTCCCAACAACCTACTAACTTCTGACCTTGTGTGCAGCAACAAGGTGGACAGGGGAGTGTCCATGGCATCTTTGCTCTAATGTGTCACATAAGAACCGCCACCACACTTGCATCAACAAAACAGAGCAATCGCAGCTGCAGCCACTGAAAACAGAGCACTACATAGAAAATAGACGGACACTAACTGTTATCACAGAGTTCTTCCTATAGCATAGCGTCAGTCATGCAATCTGTAAATGGTGAGCAAACGCAATGCCCGTTGATCTTTGCCATACTGTTCCTAAATGAATGTATTGATCTCCCTTAATTGGCATTCGTGCTTCAAACAGACATATTTTGCTAATGCTTGCCATTGATTCTAGCTTTGGACGCTTTGGGCTTTTGTTTAATAATTTATTACAGGGTGTCTATTTGTTACGCCAACCAATGAATGCAGACTGTAAGCATGGAATTTAAAAGGCACTTCAAATACTCCACACTTATAGATATTCTTACAAAACTTGTTAGCTAAAATAAAAAAAGTGCGATAATAAATGTTTTGCTAGTATATATAAGGCTAATGTGTCAACAGGCTATGGAAAGGAATAGAACAGCGACATATTCTAAAACATATTATATAACTCTTTACAGTAATCAACACTGCATCAAAATCAATAAAAACATGATTATCAAGGGGTAAAATCATTTGATGAAACGCGTTGGCAGTAAGATATCCTGAAAGGAGAGCGTTTCAGCATGTGGCCTCCCATACCATACACACTTAGAATATATTCATTTATTACTTTGATGAATGCGTTTTTAACCTTATTAATGTCATACTAAAGAACTTTTCAATCCTTTGCCAACTTCCTCATGGGAGAAAAAAAATACGTCATGACTGCAGCACTAACATGCAGTACACGCATCATCTATTGAGGAGAGGGTGTCTGCCAGGAAGATGCCTGTTCTCTGCTGTGGTCAGGAAGGTTCTGAGATGGGAACTGGCAGGAGCGAGAATATGGGATCTGGTGGCTACATACAGTAGATGGGAAACTGTGATGGGCAAACACCATAAAACAAAATTGTAATGAGAGACAAAATGATACACACAGGCAGGCCTGGCGACAGGGGGGGTCAAAGGGGACAACCCTCCCGGGCCCCGAGCTTCAGGGGGGCCCCATCACTTGCTTGGTCTCTGCTTTGCTGCCTTCGTTATGCTTGCGGCATGCCTCTCTGCCGCCCCGTCCCTGTCTGACGATCTGCTGCCGCTGAAGAGCCGGGCAGCAGAGCAGCAAACACAGGCTACACTGACTGTGTGAGTCAGGGCTCCTTATAGCAGCTGCCCGCAGCACTACCTCTGTCCAACCCTGCTCCCTACGTGCCTGGATGGCACCCTCACAGCCTGTCATACTGTATACTATGTCAAGGTACTGCCATATTATTCTATATAAATGTGTGTATGGTGAGGTGTGAGGGTGTGTGTGTGTGTGTGTGTGTGTGTGTATGTATATATATATATATATATATATATATATATATATACATATATATATATATATATATATATACATATACATATATATATATATATATATATATATATATATATATATATATATATATATATATATATACATACACATATATATATATATATACATATATACATACAAAAAATGTCCCTGGCACTCCGGACTTCCGTTCACCTTGCTCCAGTGCCCTCCCCTCAGATCTGCATCTGTGTATATGGTCCTTGTATGCCGCCCATACAAGGACCATATTATATATATATATAAATTATAATATATATACTGTATATATAGTATATATGTGTGTGTGTGTATATATGTGTATATATATATATATATATATATATATATATATATATATATATATATATATATATATAATTTTTTTACAGCGCCTTTGTGCTTTATCAGGGGGGGGGGAGTCAAGGCAGGGGGGGGGGGGCCCGGAGAAATTGGTGTACCGGGCCCCAAGATTTCTCTTGCCGGCCCTGCACACAGGCAACACAAGTGGTGTGTGTGTGTGTGTGTGTGTGTGTGTGTGTGTGTGTGTGTGTGTGTGTGTGTAGACATTGTTTCAGAAGATGGTAGTGAACCTTTAGTAACTGATGCTAATCCCCCTCCCCACATCCCAAGTTTGATATGCGTTGGTCTGACAACGGTATCCGGATGGTAGGTCGACCACTATTAGGCGACATGGTCGACATAGGAAAAAGGTTGCTACAGTAAAATAGTAGACATTACTTTCTATATAATATATATATATATATATATATATATATATATAGAGAGAGAGAGAGAGATATATATATATATGTATATGTATATATATATATATATATATAATTTTTTTTATTTTTTATTTTTCATACTTTACAGTCCAACGTGGACTACGATTGGGAATAGTAACCTGACCGAGCGCAGCGAGACACCTTGCCCGCAGCCATGCAAGGGGATGCGGTGCACTAATTGGAGTTCCTAGTCATGTTACGCAAAACACGAGACCAAAAGAGATCCAAAATGTCATGTTGACCTTTTTATGTGTTGACCTGTCCCGTGCCGACCATTTTAATGTGTAGACTTTTTTTCCCATGACCATGTCAACCTATCGACTGTTGACCTAATCCATGTCGACCCATTGATCCATAACCCCGACATCAGCTATTTCTTTCTCTGTCTATGGATTATATTGTTTCTGGGGTAAAGAGGAGAGATATGATTTTACGATTATAGTAAGATAGCCCAGCAACAGAAGAAGGTTTATTGTTCAGTTTGCATTTCAGTTTTCATATTAGGCTTATTTTTTACTTTATTTCCCAAAATGTTTTAAAAGAACTTTTTAAAAAAAAAAATCAGGCTGATTGTTGTACATCGAGTTGGTTACATCAACAAACTGTAGTTCAGTGGTGTAAATTAACACAAGAATCCTAGGGGGCCACAGCGGGTGTTATCATGTGTGTGTAACTTACATGGCTGCAAAAGGCGTCATCATTTAGAGAGTAATTATTTTGTTTGTATAAGAGGAGAGGAAGACAGAGAAAAATTTTACGGCCGTCTTTTTTAGGTTTTTGCCATACTCTCTTATTCAGTAGATATAGATGGGCCAGGTGGTTCTTATCTGCCGTCAAAATGTATGTTTCTACCTGCTTGTTAGTACAAATATCTGATCAGCCAATTATGTCACAGCAAATCACTGCATGGATGTGTGCAGGAAAGTGTTCTAAAGGACTTTGACGGTGGAATGATTGTGGATGCCAGGCAGATGGTTTGAGTATCTCAAACTGCTGATCTTCAGGGATTTTGCACAACCGTCTGTAGAGTTTAGAGAATATTGCACAAAGCAAAACACATACAGTGAGCGGCAGAACTGTGGGGGAAAATTATTTGGTAATAAGATAGGTCAGAAGAAAAGATCAGATGGGTTGAAGTTACCAGGAGGCAAGAGTTGGACAAAATAAGATTTTAAATCTACCGGTAAATCTTTTTCTCCTAGTCCGTAGAGGATGCTGGGGACTCCGTAAGGACCATGGGGTATAGACGGCTCCGCAGGAGACATGGGCACTCTAAGACTTTAGAATGGGTGTGCACTGGCTCCTCCCTCTATGCCCCTCCTCCAGACCTCAGTTAGGACTGTGCCCAGAGGAGACTGACAGTACGAGGAAAGGATTTTTGTTAATCTAAGGGCAAGATACATACCAGCCCACACCATACACACCGTACAACATGGTATATACTAAACCAGTTAACAGTATGAACAAAACAGCATCAGCCAGAGACTGATCTCAACTGTAACATAACCCTTATGTAAGCAACAACTATATACAAGCCTTGCAGAATTTGTCCGCACTGGGACGGGCGCCCAGCACCCTCTACGGACTAGGAGAAAAAGATTTACCGGTAGGTTTAAAATCTTATTTATTCTTTCGTCCTAGAGGATGCTGGGGACTCCGTAAGGACCATGGGGTTTATACCAAAGCTCCAGACCGGGCGGGAGAGTGCGGATGACTCTGCAGCACCGATTGAGCAAACATGAGGTCCTCATCAGCCAGGGTATCAAACTTGTAGAATTTTGCAAAAGTGTTTGAACCCGACCAAGTAGCAGCCCGGCAAAGCTGTAATGCCGAGACGCCTCGGGCAACCGCCCAAGAAGATACCACCTTCCTAGTGGGATGGGCCTTTACCGAATTTCGGAACCGGCAATCCAGCCGTAGAATGAGCCTACGGAATCGTGTTGCAGATCCAGCGAGCAATAGTCTGCTTAGACGCAGGAGCGCCAACCTTGTTGGCTGCATACAGGACAAACAGTGCTTCTGTTTTCCTAACCCTAGCCGTTCTGGCTATATAAATCTTTAAGGCCCCGACTACATCAAGGGACTTGGAATCCTCCAAGTCACCCGTAGCCACAGGCACCACAATAGATTGGTTCATATGAAATGACGAAACCACCTTAGGCAGAAAATGAGGACGAGTCCTCAACTCTGCTCTATCCGCATGGAAAATCAGATAGGGGCTCTTGTAAGACAAAGCCGCCAATTTGGACACCCGCCTTGCAGATACCAAGGCCAATACCATGACCTCTTTCCAAATGAGAAGCTTCAATTCAACTGTTTGAAGAGGTTCAAATCAGTGTGATGTAAGGAACTGTAACACCACGTTAAGGTCCCACGGTGCCACCGGAGGCACAAAAGGAGATTGGATGTGCAACACTCCCTTTACCAAAGTCTGGACTTCTGGGAGAGAAGCCAAATCCTTCTGAAAGAATATAGATAAGGCGGAAATCTGCACCTTAATGGAGCCTAACTTCAGGCCCGTATCCACACCTGACTGCAGAAAATGGAGAAAACTACCCAGTTGAAAATCATCCGTAGGGCATTCTTGGCTTCACACCAAGACACATTTTCTCCAGATACGGTGATAGTGTTTCAGCGTTACCTCCTTCCTAGCTGTAATAAGAGTAGGGACAACTTCATCCGGAATACCTTTCCCCGCTAGGATTTGGTGTTCAACCGCCATGCCGTCAAACGTAACCGCGGTAAGTCTTGGAACACACAGGGCCCCTGTAGTAACAGGTCCTCCCTGAGAGGAAGAGGCCACGGATCTTCTGAGAGCATTTCCCGAAGATCTGAGTACCAGGCCCTTCGAGGCCAATCTGGAACAACGAGTATTGTCTGCACGCTTGTTCGTCTTATGATTCTCAATATCCTTGAGATGAGAGGAAGTGGAGAAAACAGAGAGACCGACTGAAACACCCACGGTGTCACCAGGGCGTCCACTGCCACTGCCTGAGGGTCCCTTGACCTGGAACAATACGTTCGAAGCTTTCTGTTGAGGCGTGACGCCATCATGTCTATTTGAGGAAGTCCCCAACGACTTGTCACCTCTGCAAAGACTTCTTGATGAAGTCCCCACTCTCCTGGATGGAGATAGTGTCTGCTGAGGAAGTCTGCTTCCCAGTTGTCTACTCCCGGAATGAATACCACTGACAGAGCGCTTACATGATTTTCCGCCCAGCGAAGAATCCTGGTGGCTTCTGCCATTGCTGCTCTGCTTTTTGTCCTGCCCTGGCGGTTTACATGCGCCCCGCCTGTGACGTTGTCTGACTGTATCAGAACCGGTAAGTTGCGAAGAAGATTCTCCGCCTGACGGAGGCCGTTGTATATGGCCCTTAATTCCAGCACATTGATGTGTAGACAAGCCTCCTGGCTTGACCATATTCCCTGAAAATTGTTTCCCTGTGTGACAGCTCCCCATCCTCGGAGGCTCGCGTCCGTGGTCACAAGAACCCAATCTTGAATGCCGAACCTGAGACCCTCTAGAAGAGGAGTACTCTGGAGCCACCACAGGAGAGAGACCCTGGCCCTGGGTGACAGGGCATCTTCCGATGTATCTGCAGATGGGACCCTGACCACTTGTCCAGAAGGTCCCACTGAAAAGTCCTTGCATGGAACCTGCCGAATGGAATGGCCTCGTAGGCCGCCACCATCTTTTCCAATACTCGAGTGCATTGATGAACTGACACTCTTTTTGGCTTTAACAGGTCTTTGATCATGTTCTGGAGTTCCTGGGCTTTTTCCACTGGGAGAAAAAACCCCTTTGGTTTTTCCGTATCCAGAATCATGCCCAAAAAAAGACAGCCGAGTTGTCGGAACCAACTGCGACTTTGGTAGATTTAGAATCCAGCTGTGCTGTTGTATTACTCTCAAGGAGAGAGACACGCTTTTTAATAACTGTTCCCTTGAACTCGCTTTTATCAGGAGATCGTCCAAGTATGTGATACTTGTGACCCCTTGCTTGCGCAGGAGCACCATCATTTCCGCCATTACCTTGGTGAAAATTCTCAGGGCCGTGGAAAGCCCAAACGGCAACGTCTGAAACTGGTAATGACAATCCTGTACAGCGAATCTTAGGTACGTCCGATGAGGAGGATATATGGGGACATGAAGGTATGCATCCTTTATGTCTAGTGACACCATAAAATCCCCCCCCCCCCCTTTCCAGGCTGGATATCCTTGCCCTGGGATTCCATCTTGAATTTGAACCTCTTTAAATATAGGTTTAGGGATTTTAGATTCAGAATTGGTCTGACCGAGCCATCTGGCTTTGGGACCACAAATAGGGTTGAATAAAACCCTTTTCCCTGTTGCCCTAGGGCAGTGGTGGCCAACCAGTGGCTCTTGAGCCACATGCGGCTCTTTCTTTATTCAAATGTGGCTCCCAACACTCTAAAGCATGTGACCACAACAGATACAGAAACCGCTGCACTCCAGCCAGACACGCAGCAGCACTACAAACTGAAAACTGAAGGAGCCAGATACTAGAGGTGAGACACCCACTGGAAAACAGAGGACATATAAGTGGCTGCTGCAATGGCACGAGTTGGTGGGGGGGGCTGTAGTGATACACGAGGGTGGGCTACAGTGACACAAGGTGGAGCTTGCTGGAGTGACGCAGGAGGGTCATGGCAGGAGTGTAACATGGGGGAGCTGACTGGAGTGACGCAGGAGGGTGCTGGAAGTACACGTGGAATTACTGGCTGTAGTGACATAGGAGGGTGGTAGCAGGAGTGACACATGGGAGAGCTGGCTGAGGTGACACAGCAGGGTCCTGGCAGTAGTGACTCACAGGGAGCTGACTGGAGTGACATAGGAGGGTGCTAGCAGGAGTGACACATGGTGGAGATGGCTGGAGTGACATAGGAGGGTGCTAGCAGGAGTGACACATGGGGGAGATGGCTGGAGTGACATAGGAGGGTGCTAGCAGGAGTGACACATGGGGGAGATGGCTGGAGTGACAGCAGGGTGTTGGCTGGAGTGACACATAGGGGAGCTGAAGTTTAGTATGTGAATCTGGCTTTTTCAATGGATATGGTTTTAAAAATGTATTTTGTGTCGTTCTGGCTTTTTCAATGTATTTTATACCAGGGACGTGGTCTAGCAGGCACAAGGCCATATTCCATTTTTGCATGTGTGACTTCGGCTCGATGTCGGCTCTTTCACGTACCAAACAAGGTTTTTTAGCTCTTTGTCACTGACTGGTTGGCCACCCCTGCACTAGGGGAACCATGATAATCACTTGCTGTTGACACAGCTGTAGTATGGCAGCCAAAACTATTTTCCTCTCCGGGGAAGTAGCTGGCAAGGCCGATTTGAAAATTGGTGTGGAAGCACCTCTTTGATTGATTTGGTAGAGGCCGGGGAGGACATTTTTCCTGTGAACTAGCCGTAGCCGGTGTTCTTTTCCCTCTACCTCTGGCGAGGAAAGAAAGCCACGCCCCTTTCTGAACTTACACGACCGAAAGGACTGCATCTGTTATTGGGGTGTTTCCTTTTGCTGTGGGGGAACGTAAGGCAAAATAGACGACTTACCCGCGGTAGCTGTTGAAATCAGGTCCGCGAGGCCCTCCCCAAATAAAACTTCACCCTTGTAAGGTAAAGCCTCCATATGTCTCTTTGAGTCAGCATCACCTGTCCATTGACGGGTCCGCGGGGACCTACTAGCAGAACCTGCCATGGCATTAGCTCTTGAACCCAAAAGCCCAATATCTCTCGCAGCCGCTCTCATATATAGTGCTGCGTCCTTGATGTGACCTAAGGTCAACACCATACTATCTTTATCTAGGGTGTCAATGTCAGATGACAAGTTATCAGCCCAAGCTGTAATTGCGCTACCTACCCATGCCGACGCTACTGCAGGTCTAAATAGGGCTTCCGTAGTCGCATAAATTGATTTTAAGGTAGATTCCTGCCTACGATCCGCAGGATCCTATAGGGCCGCCGTATCAGGGGACGGTAGTGCTACCTTTTTGGACCAGCGCGTTAAGGCCTTGTCCAGCGTGGGCGAGGATTCCCACCGTAACCTGTCCTTTGAGGGGAAAGGATACGCTATAATAATTCTCTTGGGAACCTGCAGTCTAATGTCAGGAGTCTCCCAAGCTTTTTAAATAAAACGGTCAGCTCATGAGATGAGTTAGGTTACTTTTCTTTAAACATGTAGACCCTCGTGTCAGGGACAGAGGAGTCCTCTGTGATATGCAAAACATCTTTTATTGGAATAATCATATACTGTATTGAATACTTTCGCAACTCATGGGTGCAACCTTGCACCATCCTAGTCGACACTGGAGTCGGAATCCGTGTCGGTATCAGTGTCTGCCAACTGGGTAAAGGGACATTTATGTGACCCTGAAGGGTCCTGGGACACAGTAAAAGCCATGGGTTAATTCCCTGCTTGCTTTGTCCAATCTGTAATAAAGCAACGTTAGCATTCAAAACATTCCACATGTCCACCCAATCAGGTGTCGGCTGTGCCGACGGAGACACCACCACCATCTGCTCTGCATCCTCCCTAGACGAGCCTTCCGCTTCAGACATGTCGACACACATGTACTGACACCCCCACACACACTGGGATAAATAAATATGGGGACTGACCGTCAATAAGGCCCTTTGGAGAGACAGAGAGAGAGAGAGTATGCCAGCACGCGCCCAGCGCCACAATATACTGAAACCAAGGTCCCAGCCTAAATAGCGCTTTAGATATATAAATATATGTACAATCTGCACCAAATAAATATGCCCCCCCCCCCCCTCGTTTTTGCCCCCTGTTATTGTTCAGCAGGGGAGAGTACGGGAGCACTTCTCTGCAGCATGCTGTGGAGAAAATGGCGCTGGTTAGTGGTGGAGGATCAGCCCCGCCCCCTCAATGGCGGGCTTCGGTCCCGCTCAATTTCTTTATACTGGCGGGGGTTTTATACTATACTGCCTCCGCAGTATCTGAGACCTGTGTCAGTACTGTTTTAGAGGTAATAATTGCTGCCCAGGGCTCCCCCCCTGCGCCCTGTACCCGTACAGTGCCGTGTGTGTGTGTGTGTGTGTGTGTGTGTGTGTGTGTGTGTGTGTGTGTGTGTGTGTGTGTGTGTGTGGAGCAATGGCGTGCAGCGTAACCCTCATTGAAGATCTGAAGTCTTCTTTCTTCTCATACTCACCCGGCTTCTATCTTCCGGCTCTGAGGAGGACGGCGACGCGGCTCCGAGACGAACGGCGAGGGTGAGACCTGCGTTCCGACCCTCTGGAGCTAATGGTGTCCAGTAGCCTAAGAAGCAGAGCCTATCATTTGAGTAGGTCTGCTTCTCTCCCCTCAGTCCCAGGATGCAGGCAGCCTGTTGCCAGCAGTGCTCCCTAAAAATAAAAAACCTAACAAAAGTCTTTTCAGAGAAACTCAGTAGAGCTCCCCTGCAGTGCATCCAGTCTCCACTGGGCACAGGATCTAACCGAGGTCTGGAGGAGGGGCATAGAGGGAGGAGCCAGTGCACACCCATTCTAAAGTCTTAAGAGTGCCCATGTCTCCTGCGGAGCAGTCTATACCCCATGGTCCTTACGGAGTCTCAGCATCCTCTAGGACGTAAGAGAAATAACCAATAGTGGTATGCACTATAGAATTTCTGAATTCACAGCATGTTGAACCTTGAAGCAAATGAGCCAGAGCAGGCCAGGCCATCCTGTGGCTCTCCAGCTGTTGTGAAACTAAACATCCCAGCATGCCCTGCCACAGTTTTAGCATTCCCTAATAGCAAAACTGTGGCAGGGCATGCTGGGACTTGCAGTTTCACAGCAGCTGAAGAGCCACAGGTTGGCCAGGCCTGAGCTAGAGCAAAATATGACATTGGGTTCCACTTCTGTCAGCTAAGAACAGGAAACAGTGGTCACAGGCTCACCAAAGCTGCACAAATGGAGACTGGAGAAAAGTGTCTGGTCTGATAAATCTTAATCCTTCCTTCCTAGTATCATCGGAGCAGGCTGGTGGTGGTGTAAAGGTGTGGGGAATGTTGCTTGGCAAACATAAGGTCCCTTAAAATAAGAATTTACTTACAGATAATTCTATTTCTCGTAGTCCGTAGTGGATGCTGGGGACTCCGTAAGGACCATGTGGAATAGCGGCTCCGCAGGAGACTGGGCACAAAAGTAAAGCTTTAGAACTACCTGGTGTGCACTGGCTCCTCCCCCTATGACCCTCCTCCAAGCCTCAGTTAGGATACTGTGCCCGGACGAGCGTACACAATAAGGAAGGATTTTGAATCCCGGGTAAGACTCATACCAGCCACACCAATCACACCATATAACTTGTGATCTAAACCCAGTTAACAGCATGATAACAGAGGAGCCTCTAGAAAAGATGGCTCACTACAGCAATAACCCGATTTTTTGGTAACAATAACTATGTACCAGTATTGCAGACAATCCGCACTTGGGATGGGCGCCCAGCATCCACTACGGACTACGAGAAATAGAATTATCGGTAAGTAAATTCTTATTTTCTCTAACGTCCTAAGTGGATGCTGGGGACTCCGTAAGGACCATGGGGATTATACCAAAGCTCCCAAACGGGCGGGAGAGTGCGGATGACTCTGCAGCACCAAATGAGAGAACTCCAGGTCCTCCTCAGCCAGGGTATCAAATTTGTAGAATTTTACAAACGTATTTGCTCCTGACCAAGTAGCTGCTCGGCAAAGTTGTAAAGCCGAGACCCCTCGGGCAGCCGCCCAAGATGAGCCCACCTTCCTTGTGGAATGGGCTTTTACAGATTTTGGCTGTGGCAGGCCTGCCACAGAATGTGCAAGCTGAATTGTACTACAAATCCAACGAGCAATAATCTGCTTAGAAGCAGGAGCACCCAGCTTGTTGGGTGCATACAGAATAAACAACGAGTCAGATTTTCTGACTCCAGCCGTCCTGGAAACCTATATGTCCAGGGCTCTGACAACGTCTAGCAACTTGGAGTCCTCCAAGTCCCTAGTAGCCGCAGGCACCACAATAGGTTGATTCAGGTGAAACGCTGAAAACCACCTTAGGGAGAAACTGAGGACAAGTCCTCAATTCCGCCCTGTCCGAATGGAAAATCAGATGAGGGCTTTTACAGGATAAAGCCGCCAATTCTGACACGCACCTGGCCCAGGCCAGGGCCAACAGCATGACCACTTTCCATGTGAGATATTTTAACTCCACATATTTAAGTGGTTCAAACCAATGTGACTTTTGGAACCCAAAAACTACATTTAGATCCCAATGTGCCACTGGAGGCACAAAATGAGGCTGTATATACAGTACTCCTTTCACAAACGTCTGAACTTCAGGGACTGAAGCTAGTTCTTTTTGGAAGAAAATTGACAGGGCCGAAACTTGAACCTTAATGGACCCCCATTTCAGGCCCATAGACACTCCTGTTTGCAGGAAATGTAGGAATCGACCTAGTTGAAAATTCCTCCGTCGGGGCCTTACTGGCCTCGCACCACGCAACATATTTTCGCCAAATGCGGTGATAATGTTTTGCGGTTATATCTTTCCTGGCTTTGATCAGGATAGGAATGACTTCATTCGGAATGCCTTTCTACTTCAGGATCCGGCGTTCAACCGCCATGCCGTCAAACGCAGCCGCGGTAAGTCTTGGAACAGACAGGGTCCTTGCTGGAGCAGGTCCCTTCTTAGAGGTAGAGGCCCCGGATCCTCCGTGAGCATCTCTTGAAGTTCCGGTTACCAAGTCCTTCTTGGCCAATCCGGAGCCACGAATATAGTGCTTACTCCTCTCCATCTTATAATTCTCAGTACCTTGGGTATGAGAGGCAGAGGAGGGAACACGTACACTGACTGGTACACCCACTGTGTTACCAGAGCGTCTACAGCTATTGCCTGAGGGTCCCTTGACCTGGCGCAATACTTGTCGAGTTTTATAAACATGTGGAAGACTTCTGGGTGAAGTCCCCACTCTCCCGGGTGGAGGTCGTGTCTGCTGAGGAAGTCTGCTTCCCAGTTGTCCACTCCCGGAATGAATACTGCTGACAGTGCTATCACATGATTTTCCGCCCAGCGAAGAATCGTTGCAGCTTCTGCCATTGCCCTCCTGCTTCTTGTGTCACCCTGTCTGTTTACGTGGGTGACTGCCGTGATGTTGTCCGAATGGATCAACTCCGAGTGACCTTGAAGCAGAGGTCTTGCTGAGCTTAGAGCATTGTAAATGGCCCTTAGCTTCAGGATATTTATGTGAAGTGATGTCTCCAGGCTTGACCATAAGCTCTGGAAATTCCTTCCCTGTGTGACTGCTCCCCAGCCTCGCAGGCTGGCATCCGTGGTCACCAGGACCCAGTCCTGAATGTGCGGCCCTCTAGAAGATGAGCACTCTGCAACCACCACAGGAGAGACACCCTTGTGCTTGGTGACAGGGTTATCCGCTGATGCATCTGAAGATGCGACCCGGACCATTTGTCCAGCAGGTCCCACTGGAAAGTTCTTGCGTGGAATCTGCCGAATGGGATTGCTTCGTAGGAAGCCACCATTTTTCCCAGAACCATTTCATTGATGTACTGAGACTTGGCTCGGTTATAGGAGGTTCCCGACTAGCTCGGATAACTCCCTGACTTTCTCCTCCGGGAGAAACACCTTTTTCTGGACTGTGTCCAGGATCATCCCTAAGAACAGAAGACGAGTCGTCGGAATCAGCTGCGATTTTGGAATATTGAGAATCCAATCGTGTTGCCGCAACACTACCTGAGATAGTGCTACACCGACCTCCAACTGTTCCCTGGATCTTACCCTTATCAGGGAATCGCCCAAGTAAGGGAAAACTAAAATTCCCTTCCTTCGAAGGAGTATCATCATTTCGGCCATTACCTTGGTAAAGACCCGGGGTGCCGTGGACCATCCATACGGCAGCGTCAGAAACTGATAGTGACAGTTCTGTACCATAAACCTGAGGTACCCTTGGTGAGAAGGGTAAATTTTAACATGAAGGTAAGCATCCTTGATGTCCAGAGACATCATGTAGTCCCCTTCTTCGAGGTTCGCAATCACTGCTCTGAGTGACTCAATCTTGAATTTGAACCTCCGTATGTAAGTGTTCAAGATTTTAGATTTAGAATCGGTCTCACCGAGCCGACCGGCTTCGGTACCACAACAGTGTGGAATAATACCCCGTTCCCTGTTGCAGGAGGGGTACCTTGATTATCACCTGCTGGGAATACAGCTTGTGAATGGCTTCCAAAACTGCCTCCCTGTCAGAAGGAGACATCGTTAAAGCCGACTTTAGGAAACGGCGAGGGGGAGACGTCTCGAATTCCAATTTGTACCCCTGAGATATCACCTGAAGGATCCAGGGGTCTACTTGCGAGTGAGCCCACTGCGCGCTGAAATTCATTGAGACGGGCCCCCACCGTGCCTGATTCTGCTTGTAAAGCCCCAGCGTCATACTGAGGGCTTGGCAGAGGCGGGAGAGGGTTTCTGTTCCTGGGAACTGGCTGATTTCTGCAGCCTATTTCCTCTCCCTCTGTCACGGGGCAGAAATGAGGAACATTTTGCCCGCTTGCCTACGAAAAGACTGCGCCTGATAATACGGCGTCTTCTTATGTTGAGAGGCGACCTGGGGTACAAACGTGGATTTCCCAGCTGTTGCCGTGGCCACCAGGTCTGAAAAGACCGACCCCAAATAACTCCTCCCCTTAATAAGGCAATACTTCCAAAAGCCGTTTTGGAATCCGCCTCACCTGACCACTGTCGTGTCCATAACCCTCTACTGGCAGAAATGGACAACGCACTTAGACTTGATGCCAGTCGGCAAATATTCCGCTGTGCATCACGCATATATAGAAATGCATCTTTTAAATGCTCTATAGGCAATAATATACTGTCCCTATCTAGGGTATCAATATTTTCAGTCAGGGAATCCGACCACGCCAACCCAGCACTGCACATCCAGGCTGAGGCGATTGCTGGTCGCAGTATAACACCAGTATGTGTGTAAATACATTTTAGGATACCCTCCTGCTTTCTATCAGCAGGATCCTTAAGGGCGGCCATCTCAGGAGAGGGTAGAGCCCTTGTTCTTACAAGCGTGTGAGCGCTTTATCCACCCTAGGGGGTGTTTCCCAACGCACCCTAACCTCTGGCGGGAAAGGATATAATGCCAATAACATTTTAGAAAATAAGAATTTACTTACCGATAATTCTATTTCTCATAGTCCGTAGTGGATGCTGGGGACTCCGTAAGGACCATGGGGAATAGCGGCTCCGCAGGAGACTGGGCACATCTAAAGAAAGCTTTAGGACTAACTGGTGTGCACTGGCTCCTCCCCCTATGACCCTCCTCCAAGCCTCAGTTAGGATACTGTGCCCGGACGAGCATACACATAAGGAAGGATTTTGAATCCCGGGTAAGACTCATACCAGCCACACCAATCACACCGTATAACTTGTGATCTGAACCAAGTTAACAGTATGATAACAGAGGAGCCTCTGAAAAGATGGCTCCCAACAATAATAACCCGATTTATGTAACAATAACTATGTACAAGTATTGCAGACAATCCGCACTTGGGATGGGCGCCCAGCATCCACTACGGACTATGAGAAATAGAATTATCGGTAAGTAAATTCTTATTTTCTCTAACGTCCTAAGTGGATGCTGGGGACTCCGTAAGGACCATGGGGATTATACCAAAGCTCCCAAACGGGCGGGAGAGTGCGGATGACTCTGCAGCACCGAATGAGAGAACTCCAGGTCCTCCTCAGCCAGGGTATCAAATTTGTAGAATTTAGCAAACGTGTTTGCCCCTGACCAAGTAGCTGCTCGGCAAAGTTGTAAAGCAGAGACCCCTCGGGCAGCCGCCCAAGATGAGCCCACTTTCCTTGTGGAACGGGCTTTTACAGATTTTAGCTGTGGCAGGCCTGCCACAGAATGTGCAAGCTGAATTGTACTACAAATCCAACGAGCAATAGTCTGCTTAGAAGCAGGAGCACCCAAGCTTGTTGGGTGCATACAGGATAAACAGCGAGTCAGATTTCCTGACTCCAGCCGTCCTGGAAATATTTTCAGGGCCATGACAACATCCAGCAACTTGGATTCCTCCAAGTCCCTAGTAGCCGCAGGCACCACAATAGGTTGGTTCAGGTGAAAACGCTGGAACCACCTTAGGGAGAAACTGAGGACGAGTCCTCAATTCCGCCCTGTCCGAATGGAAAATCAGATAAGGGCTTTTACAGGATAAAGCCGCCAATTCTGACACGCGCCTGGCCCAGGCCAGGGCCAACAGCATGACCACTTTCCATGTGAGATATTTTAACTCCACAGATTTAAGTGGTTCAAACCAATGTGACTTTTGGAACCCAAACTACATTGAGATCCCAAATTGCCACTGGAGGCACAAAAGGAGGCTGTATATGCAGTACCCCTTTTACAAACGTCTAAACTTCAGGGACTGAAGCTAGTTCTTTTTTGGAAGAAAATTGACAGGGCCGAAATCTGAACCTTAATGGACCCCAATTTCAGGCCCATAGACACTCCTGTTTGCAGGAAATGTAGGAATCGACCCAGTTGAATTTCCTCCGTCGGGCCTTACTGGCCTCGCACTACGCAACATATTTTCGCCAACTGCGGTGATAATGTTTTTGCGGTTACATCCTTCCTGGCTTTAGATCAAGATATGGATGACTTCATCCGGAATGCCTTTTTTCCTTCAGGATCCGGTGTTCAACCGGCATGCCGTCAAACGCAGCCGCGGTAAGTCTTGGAACAGACAGGGTCCTTGCTGGAGCAGGTCCCTTCTTAGAGGTAGAGGCCACGGATCCTCCGTGAGCATCTCTTGAAGTTCCGGTTACCAAGTCCTTCTTGGCCAATCCGGAGCCACGAATATAGTGCTTTCTCCTCTCCATCTTATCAATCTCAGTACCTAGGGTATGAGAGGCAGAGGAGGGAACACATACACTGACTGGTACACCCACGGTGTTACCAGAGCGTCTACAACTATTGCCTGAGGGTCTCTTGACCTGGCGCAATACCTGTCGAGTTTTTTAATCATGTGGACGACTTCTGGGTGAAGTCCCCACTCTCCCGGGTGGAGGTCGTGCTGAGGAAGTCTGCTTCCCAGTTGTCCACTCCCGGAATGAATACTGTTGACAGTGCTATCACATGATTTTCCGCCCAGTGAAGAATCCCTGCAGCTTCTGCCATTGCCCTCCTGCTTCTTGTGCCACCCTGTCTGTTTACGTGGGTGACTGCCATGATGTTGTCCGACTGGATCAACACCTGCTGACCTTGAAGCAGAGGTCTTGCTAAGCTTAGAGCATTGTAAATGGCCCTTAGCTTCAGGATATTTATGTGAAGTGATGTATCCAGGCTTGACCCTAAGCCCTGGATATTCCTTCCCTGTGTGACTGCTCCCCAGCCTCGCAGGCTGGCAGCCGTGGTCACCAGGACCCAGTCCTGAATGCCGAATCTGCGGCCCTCTAGAAGATGAGCACTCTGCAACCACCACAGGATGGATACCCTTGTCCTTGGTGACAGGGTTATCCGCTGATGCATCTGAAAATGCGACCCGGACCATTTGTCCAGTAGGTTCCACTGGAAAGTTCTTGCGTGGAATCTAACGAATGGGATTGCTTCGTAGGAAGCCACCATTTTTACCCAGAACCCTTGTGCATTGATGCACTGAGACTTGGTTC
The DNA here is from genome assembly GCF_028390025.1 of Pseudophryne corroboree. Taxonomy (NCBI): domain Eukaryota; kingdom Metazoa; phylum Chordata; class Amphibia; order Anura; family Myobatrachidae; genus Pseudophryne; species Pseudophryne corroboree. The sequence continues at coordinate 287,372,208 of NC_086454.1, forward strand.
GGTTTTAGGAGGTTCCTGATTAGCTCGGATAACTCCCTGGCTTTCTCTTCCGGGAGAAACACCTTTTTTCTGGACTGTGTCCAGGATCATCCCTAGGAAACAGAAGACAAGTCGTCGGAACCAGCTGCGATTTTGGAATATTGAGAATCCAATCGTGCTGCCGCAACACTAACTGAGATAGTGCTACACGACCTCCAACTGTTCCCTGGATCTCACCCTTATCAGGGAATCGTCCAAGTAAGGGATAACTAAAATTCCCTTCCTTCGAAGGGATATCATTTCGGCCATTACCTTGGTAAAGACCCGGGGTGCCGTGGACCATCCCTACGGCAGCGTCTGAACTGATAGTGACAGTTCTGTACCATAACCTGAGGTACCCTTGGTGAGAAGGGTAAATTTTGACATGAAGGTAAGCATCCTTGATGTCCCGAGACATCATGTAGTCCCCTTCTTCCAGGTTCGCAATCACTGCTCTGAGTGACTCAATCTTGAATTTGAACCTCTGTATGTAAGTGTTCAAAGATTTTAGATTTTAGATTTAGAATCGGTCTCACCGAGCCGTCTGGCTTCGGTACCACAATAGTGTGGAATAATACCCCGTTCCCTGTTGCAGGAGGGGTACCTTGATTATCACCTGCTGGGAATACAGCTTGTGAATGGCTTCCAAAACTGCCTCCCTGTCAGAGGGAGACGTCGGTAAAGCCGACTTTTGGAAACGGCGAGGGGGAGACGTCTCGAATTCCAATATGTACCCCTGAGATATTACCTGAAGGATCCAGGGGTCTACTTGCGAGTGAGCCCACTGCGCACTGAAATTCATTGAGAACGGGCCCCCACCGTGCCTGAGCTTGTAAAGCCCTAGCGTCATACTGAGGGCTTGGCAGAGGCGGGAAAGGGTTTCTGTTCCTGGGAACTGGCTGATCTCTGCAGCCTTTTTCCTCTCCCTCTGTCACGAGCAGAAAAGAGGAACCTTTTGTCCGCTTGCCAACAAAGGACTGCGCCTGATAATACGGCGTCTTATTTTGAGAGGCGACCTGGGGTACAAACGTGGATTTCCCAGCTGTTGCCGTGGCCACCAGGTCTGAAAGACCGACCCCAAATGTCCCCTTTCAAAGGCAATACATCCAAATGCCGTTTGGAATCCGCATCACCTGACCATTTTACTGGTAGAATTGGACAACGCACTTATACTTGATGCCAGTCGGCAATTATTCCGCTGTGCATCATGCATATATAGAAATGCATCTTTTAAATGCTCTATAGGCAATAATATACTATCCTAATATTTCCAGTCAGGGAATCCGACCATGCCCACCCAGCACTGCACCTCCAGGCTGAGGCGATAGCTGGTCGCAGTATAACACCAGTATGTGTGTCAATACCTTTTTGGATACCCTCCTGCTTTCTATCAGCAGGATCCTTAAGGGCGGCCATCTCATGAGAGGGTAGAGCCCTTGTTCTTACAAGCGTGTGAGCGCCTTATCCCCCCTAGGGGGTGTTTCCCAACGCACCCTAACCTCTGGCGGGAAAGGGTATGCAGTCAATACTTTTTAAGAAATTATCAATTGTTATCGGGGGGAAACCCACGCATCATCACACACCTCATTTTATTTCTCAGATTCAGGAAAACTACAGGTAGTTTTTCCCTCACCGAACATAATACCCCTTTTTGGTGGTACTCATATTATCAAAAATGTATAAAAACATTTGCCATTGTCTCAATCATGTAACGTGTGGCCCTACTGGAAATCACGGTTGTCTCTTCACCGTCGACACAGGAGTCAGTATCCGTGTCGGCACCTGTATCTGCCATCTGAGGTAACGGCCGCTTTAGAGCCCCTGACGGCCTATGAGACGTCTGGACAGGCACAAGCTGAGTAGCCGGCTGTCTCATGTCAACCACTGTTTTTTTTTTTTATATAGAGCTGACACTGTCACGTAATTTTCAACAGTACATCCACTCAGGTGTCGACCCCCTAGGGGGTGACATCACTGTTACAGACACTCTGCTCCGTCTCCACATCATTTTTCTCCTCATACATGTCGACACAAACGTACCGACACACAGCACACACACAGGGAATGCTCTGATAGAGGACAGGACCCCACTAGCCCTTTGGGGAGACAGAGGGAGAGTATGCCAGCACACACCAGAGCGCTATATATATACAGGGATAACCTTATATAAGTGTTTTTCCCCTTATAGCTGCTGTATGTTTTAATACTGCGCCTAAATAGTGCCCCCCTCTCTTTTTTAACCCTTTCTGTAGTGCAGGGAAGAGCCAGGGAGCTTCCCTCCAACTGAGCTGTGAGGGAAAATGGCGCCAGTGTGCTGAGGAGATAGGCTCCGCCCCCTTTTCGGCGGCCTTATCTCCCGGTTTTTTGTATATTCTGGCAGGGGTTAAATGCATCCATATAGCCCAGGAGCTATATGTGATGCATTTTTTGCCATGTAAGGTATTTCTGTCATGTTTTATTGCGTCTCAGGGCGCCCCCCCCAGCGCCCTGCACCCTCAGTGACCGGAGTGTGAAGTGTGCTGAGAGCAATGGCGCACAGCTGCAGTGCTGTGCGCTACCTTATTTGAAGACAGGAACGTCTTCTGCCGCCGCTTTCTCCGGACCTCTTCGCTCTTCTGGCTCTGTAAGGGGGCCGGCGGCGCGGCTCCGGGACCCATCCAGGCTGAACCTGTGATCGTCCCTCTGGAGCTAATGTCCAGTAGCCAAGAAGCCCAATCCACTCTGCACGCAGGTGAGTTCGCTTCTTCTCCCCTTAGTCCCTCGATGCAGTGAGCCTGTTGCCAGCAGGTCTCACTGAAAATAACAAACCTAAACTAAAACTTTCACTAAGAAGCTCAGGAGAGCCCCTAGTGTGCACCCTTCTCGTTCGGGCACAGAAATCTAACTGAGGCTTGGAGGAGGGTCATAGGGGGAGGAGCCAGTGCACACCAGTTAGTCCTAAAGCTTTCTTTAGATGTGCCCAGTCTCCTGCGGAGCCGCTATTCCCCATGGTCCTTACGGAGTCCCCAGCATCCACTTAGGACGTTAGAGAAATTATCAGTTGTTATCGGGGGAAACCCACGCATCATCACACACCTCATTTAATTTCTCAGATTCAGGAAAACTACAGGTAGTTTTTCCTCACCGAACATAATACCCCTTTTTGGTGGTACTCGTATTATCAGAAATGTGTAAAACATTTTTCATTGCCTCAATCATGTAACGTGTGGCCCTACTGGAAGTCACATTTGTCTCTTCACCGTCGACACTGGAGTCAGTATCCGTGTCGGCGTCTATATCTGCCATCTGAGGTAACGGGCGCTTTAGAGCCCCTGACGGCCTATGAGACGTCTGGACAGGCACAAGCTGAGTAGCCGGCTGTCTCATGTCAACCACTGTCTTTTATACAGAGCTGACACTGTTACGTAATTCCTTCCAACAGTTCATCCACTCAGGTGTCGACCCCCTAGGGGGTGACATCACTATTATAGGCAATCTGCTCCGTCTCCACATCATTTTTCTCCTCATACATGTCGACACAAACGTACCGACACACAGCACACACACAGGGAATGCTCTGATAGAGGACAGGACCAAACTAGCCCTTTGGGGAGACAGAGGGAGAGTTTGCCAGCACACACCAGAGCGCTATATATATACAGGGATAACCTTATATAAGTGTTTTTCCCCTTATAGCTGCTGTAATTTTTAATACTGCGCGTAATTAGTGCCCCCCTCTCTTTTTTAACCCTTTCTGTAGTGTAGTGACTGCAGGGGAGAGCCAGGGAGCTTCCCTCCAACGGAGCTGTGAGGGAAAATGGCGCCAGTGTGCTGAGGAGATAGGCTCCGCCCCCTTCTCGGCGGCCTTATCTCCCGTTTTTTTGTGTATTTTGGCAGGGGTTAAATTCATCCATATAGCCCAGGAGCTATATGTGATGCATTTTTTGCCATCCAAGGTCTTTTTATTGCTGCTCAGGGCGCCACCCCCCAGCGCCCTGCACCCTCAGTGACCGGAGTGTGAAGTGTGCTGAGAGCAATGGCGCACAGCTGCAGTGCTGTGCGCTACCTTGTTGAAGACAGGACGTCTTCTGCCGCCGATTTTCCGGACCTCTTCTGTCTTCTGGCTCTGTAAGGGGGCCGGCGGCGCGGCTCTGGGACCTATCCATGGCTGGGCCTGTGATCGGTCCCTCTGGAGCTAATGTCCAGTAGCCTAAGAAGCCCAATCCACTCTGCACGCAGGTGAGTTCGCTTCTTCTCCCCTTAGTCCCTCGATGCAGTGAGCCTGTTGCCAGCAGGTCTCACTGAACATAAAAAACCTAAAACTAAACTTTTCACTAAGCAGCTCAGGAGAGCCACCTAGTGTGCACCCTTCTCGTTCGGGCACAAAAATCTAACTGAGGCTTGGAGGAGGGTCATAGGGGGAGGAGCCAGTGCACACCAGGTAGTTCTAAAGCTTTACTTTTGTGCCCAGTCTCCTGCGGAGCCGCTATTCCCCATGGTCCTTACGGAGTCCCCAGCATCCACTTAGGATGTTAGAGAAAACTAATTAAGCTTTGTTTCTCTATCGTCCTAGTGGATGCTGGGGTTCCTGAAAGGACCATGGGGAATAGCGGCTCCGCAGGAGACAGGGCACAAAAAGTAAAGCTTTTTCCGATCAGGTGGTGTGCACTGGCTCCTCCCCCTATGACCCTCCTCCAGACTCCAGTTAGATTTTTGTGCCCGGCCGAGAAGGGTGCAATCTAGGTGGCTCTCCTAAAGAGCTGCTTAGAGAAAGTTTAGCTAGGTTTTTTATTTTACAGTGATTCCTGCTGGCAACAGGATCACTGCAGCGAGGGACTGAGGGGAGAAGGAGTCAACTCACCTGCGTGCAGGATGGATTGGTTTCTTGGCTACTGGACATCAAGCTCCAGAGGGACGATCACAGGTACAGCCTGGATGGTCACCGGAGCCACGCCGCCGGCCCCCTTGCAGATGCTGAAATCAGAAGAGGTCCAGAATCGGCGGCTGAAGACTCCTGCAGTCTTCTAAAGGTAGCGCACAGCACTGCAGCTGTGCGCCATTTTCCTCTCAGCACACTTCACACGGCAGTCACTGAGGGTGCAGGGCGCTGGGAGGGGGGCGCCCTGGGAGGCAAATGAGTACCTATAAAGGCTAAAAATACCTCACATATAGCCCTAGAGGCTATATGGAGATATTTAACCCCTGCCTAATTTTTCTAAATAGCGGGAGACGAGCCCGCCGGAAAAGGGGCGGGGCCTATCTCCTCAGCACACGGCGCCATTTCCTCTCACAGCTCCGCTGGTCAGGACGGCTCCCAAGTCTCTCCCCTGCACTGCACTACAGAAACAGGGTAAAACAGAGAGGGGGGGGCACATTTATGGCGATATTTTGATATAACAAAGCAGCTATAAGGGAGCACTTATTATAAGGCTATCCCTGATATATATATAGCGCTTTTGGTGTGTGCTGGCAAACTCTCCCTCTGTCTCCCCAAAGGGCTAGTGGGTCCTGTCTTCGTTAGGAGCATTCCCTGTGTGTCTGCTGTGTGTCGGTACGTGTGTGTCGACATGTATGAGGACGATATTGGTGTGGAGGCGGAGCAATTGCCAAATATGAGGATGTCACCCCCTAGGGAGTCGACACCAGAATGGATGCCTTTATTTATGGAACTACGGGATAGTGTCAACACGCTAAAGCAGTCGTTTGACGACATGAGACGGCCGGACAATCAATTAGTGCCTGTCCAGGCGACTCAAACACCGTCAGGGGCTGTGAAACGCCCTTTGCCTCAGTCGGTCGACACAGACCCAGACACAGGCGATGACTCCAGTGGTGACGGTGACGAATCAACCGTATTTTCCAGTAGGGCCACACGTTATATGATTTTGGCAATGAAGGAGGCGTTACATTTAGCTGATACTACAGGTACCACTAAACAGGGTATTATGTGGGGTATGAAAAAACTACCTATAGTTTTTCCTGAATCAGAAGAACTAAATGACGTGTGTAATGAAGCGTGGGTTGCCCCTGATAAAAAGCTGATAATTTCAAAGAAATTATTGGCATTATACCCTTTCCCGCCAGAGGTTAGGGAGCGCTGGGAAACACCTCCTAGGGTGGACAAGGCGCTAACACGCTTATCTAAACAAGTGGCGTTACCCTCTCCTGAGACGGCCGCACTTAAAGATCCATCAGATAGGAGGATGGAAAATATCCAAAAAAGTATATACACACATGCAGGTGTTATACTACGACCAGCTGTAGCGACTGCCTGGATGGGCAGTGCGGGGGTAGTTTGGTCAGAATCCCTGATTGAAAATATTGATACCCTGGACAGGGACAATATTTTACTGTCGTTAGAACAAATAAAGGATGCATTTCTTTATATGCGTGATGCACAGAGGGATATATGCACACTGGCATCACGGGTAAGTGCTATGTCCATTTCGGCCAGAAGAGCTTTATGGACGCGACAGTGGACAGGCGATGCGGATTCAAAACGGCATATGGAAGTTTTGCCGTATAAAGGGGAGGAGTTATTTGGAGTCGGTCTATCAGATTTGGTGGCCACGGCTACAGCCGGGAAATCCACCTTTCTACCTCAAGTCACTCCCCAACAGAAAAAGGCACCGACTTTTCAACCGCAGCCCTTTCGTTCCTTTAAAAATAAGAGAGCAAAGGGCTATTCATATCTGCCACGAGGCAAAGGTCGAGGGAAGAGACAGCAACACGCAGCTCCTTCCCAGGATCAGAAGCCCTCCCCGGCTTCTACAAAAGCCTCAGCATGACGCTGGGGCTTCTCAAGCGGACTCGGGGACCGTGGGGGGTCGTCTCAAAAATTACAGCGCGCAGTGGGCTCACTCGCAAGTAGATCCCTGGATCCTGCAGATAATATCTCAGGGATACAGGTTGGAATTAGAGACAGATCCACCTCGCCGTTTCCTGAAGTCTGCTTTACCAACGTCCCCCTCCGAAAGGGAGACGGTGTTGGAAGCCATTCACAAGCTGTACTCTCAGCAGGTGATAGTCAAGGTACCTCTTCTGCAACAAGGGAAGGGGTATTATTCCACTCTTTTTGTGGTACCGAAGCCGGATGGCTCGGTAAGGCCTATTCTAAATCTGAAGTCCTTGAACCTGTACATAAAGAAGTTCAAGTTCAAAATGGAGTCACTCAGAGCAGTGATAGCGAACCTGGAAGAGGGGGACTTTATGGTATCCTTGGACATCAAGGATGTGTATCTCCACGTTCCAATTTACCCCTCACACCAGGGGTACCTCAGGTTCGTTGTACAAAACTGTCACTATCAGTTTCAGACGCTGCCGTTCGGATTGTCCACGGCACCTCGGATCTTTACAAAGGTAATGGCCGAGATGATGATTCTTCTTCGAAGAAAAGGCGTATTAATTATCCCATACTTGGACGATCTCCTAATAAGGGCGAGGTCCAGAGAACAGCTAGAGATGGGATTAGCACTGTCTCAGGAAGTGCTAAAACAGCACGGGTGGATTCTGAATATTCCAAAATCCCAGTTAATGCCGACAACTCGTCTGCTGTTCCTAGGGATGATTCTGGACACGGTTCAGAAAAAGGTTTTTCTCCCGGAGGAAAAAGCCAAGGAGTTATCCGAGCTTGTCAGGAACCTCCTAAAACCAGGAAAGGTGTCTGTACATCAATGCACAAGAGTCCTGGGAAAAATGGTGGCTTCTTACGAAGCAATTCCATTCGGCAGATTCCACGCAAGAATTTTCCAAAGGGATCTGTTGAACAAATGGTCAGGGTCGCATCTTCAGATGCACCTGCGGATAACCCTGTCTCCAAGGACAAGGGTGTCTCTTCTGTGGTGGTTGCAGAGTGCTCATCTATTGGAGGGCCGCAGATTCGGCATACAGGATTGGATCCTGGTGACCACGGACGCCAGCCTGAGAGGCTGGGGAGCAGTCACACAAGGAAGAAACTTCCAGGGAGTATGGACGAGCCTGGAAACGTCTCTTCACATAAACATTCTGGAACTAAGAGCAATATACAATGCTCTCAGCCAGGCAGAACCTCTGCTTCAGGGAAAACCGGTGTTGATCCAGTCGGACAACATCACGGCAGTCGCCCATGTGAACAGACAGGGCGGCACAAGAAGCAGGAGTGCAATGGCAGAAGCTGCAAGGATTCTTCGCTGGGCAGAGAATCATGTGATAGCACTGTCAGCAGTGTTCATCCCGGGAGTGGACAACTGGGAAGCAGACTTCCTCAGCAGACACGATCTTCACCCGGGAGAGTGGGGACTTCATCCAGAAGTTTTCCACATGCTGGTAACCCGTTGGGAAAGACCAATGGTGGACATGATGGCGTCTCGCCTCAACAAAAAACTGGACAGGTATTGCGCCAGGTCAAGAGATCCGCAGGCAATAGCTGTGGACGCGCTGGTAACGCCTTGGGTGTACCAGTCGGTGTATGTGTTTCCTCCTCTGCCTCTCATACCAAAAGTATTGAGAATTATACGGCAAAGAGGCGTAAGAACGATACTAGTGGTTCCGGATTGGCCAAGAAGGACTTGGTACCCGGAACTTCAAGAGATGATCACGGAAGATCCGTGGCCTCTACCTCTAAGGAGGGACTTGCTTCAGCAGGGTCCCTGTCTGTTTCAAGACTTACCGCGGCTGCGTTTGACGGCATGGCGGTTGAACGCCGGATCCTAAAGGAAAAAGGCATGCCGGAAGAAGTCATTCCTACTTTGATTAAAGCAAGGAAGGAAGTAACCGTGCAACATTATCACCGAATTTGGCGAAAATATGTTGCGTGGTGCGAAGATCGGAGTGCTCCGACGGAGGAATTTCAACTGGGTCGATTCCTACATTTCCTGCAATCAGGATTGTCAATGGGTCTCAAATTGGGATCTATTAAGGTTCAAATTTCGGCCCTGTCGATTTTCTTTCAAAAAGAATTGGCTTCAGTCCCTGAAGTCCAGACCTTTGTTAAGGGAGTGCTGCATATACAGCCTCCTGTGGTGCCTCCAGTGGCACCGTGGGATCTCAATGTGGTTTTGGATTTCCTAAAATCTCATTGGTTTGAACCACTAAAAAAGGTGGATTTGAAATATCTCACATGGAAAGTGACCATGCTTATAGCCCTGGCTTCTGCCAGGAGAGTGTCAGAATTGGCAGCTTTATCTTACAAAAGCCCATATCTGATTTTCCATTCGGACAGGGCAGAACTGCGGACTCGTCCGCATTTTCTCCCTAAGGTGGTGTCAGCATTTCATCTGAACCAGCCTATTGTAGTCCCTGCGGCTACAAGTGACTTGGAGGACTCCAAGTTACTGGACGTTGTCAGAGCATTAAAAATATATATTGCAAGGACAGCTGGAGTCAGAAAATCTGACTCGTTGTTTATATTGTATGCACCCAACAAGATGGGTGCTCCGGCGTCTAAGCAGACGATTGCTCGTTGGATCTGTAGCACAATCCAACTTGCACATTCTGTGGCAGGCCTGCCACAGCCTAAATCTGTAAAGGCCCACTCCACAAGGAAGGTGGGCTCATCTTGGGCGGCTGCCCGAGGGGTCTCGGCATTACAACTTTGCCGAGCAGCTACGTGGTCAGGGGAGAACACGTTTGTAAAATTTTACAAATTTGATACTCTGGCTAAGGAGGACCTGGAGTTCTCTCATTCGGTGCTGCAGAGTCATCCGCACTCTCCCGCCCGTTTGGGAGCTTTGGTATAATCCCCATGGTCCTTTCAGGAACCCCAGCATCCACTAGGACGATAGAGAAAATAAGATTTTACTTACCGATAAATCTATTTCTCGGAGTCCGTAGTGGATGCTGGGCGCCCATCCCAAGTGCGGATTATCTGCATAAATTGTACATAGTTATTGTTAACTAATTCGGGTTATTGTTGAAGGAAGCCATCTTTCAGAGGCTCCGCTGTTATCATACTGTTAACTGGGTTTAGATCACAAGTTGTACGGTGTGATTGGTGTGGCTGGTATGAGTCTTACCCGGGATTCAAAATCCTCCCTTATTGTGTACGCTCGTCCGGGCACAGTACCTAACTGGAGTCTGGAGGAGGGTCATAGGGGGAGGAGCCAGTGCACACCACCTGATCGGAAAGCTTTACTTTTTGTGCCCTGTCTCCTGCGGAGCCGCTATTCCCCATGGTCCTTTCAGGAACCCCAGCATCCACTACGGACTCCGAGAAATAGATTTATCGGTAAGTAAAATCTTATTTTAAATGCCACATCCCACCTAAGTATTGTTGCTCTACCCATCTTCTAATGGCTATTCCCATCAGTATTATGGGTATGGGTCGACTCAACTTAGGTTGACAGTCATTAGGTTGACCACTGAAGGTCGACATGGACATTATGTCGACATGAAGTAGGTCGACATGGGAATTATGTACTAGGTCAACAGGTGAAAAGGTCGACATGAGTTTTTGGACTGTTTTTGGTGTTGTTTTCTTCGTAAAGTGACGGGGAACCCCAATTAGTGCACTGTGTTAACTCGCCATGCTTCGGGCAAGTTGCCTAGCTCCACTACCGCCTCGTTCGGCACAGGTTACCGGTTACAGTTCCAAACGTAGTCCACGTGGATTGTCAAGTATGGAAAAATCCAAAAAAATGAAAGAACAAGAAGTGTGAAAAACTCATGTCGCCCTTATGACCTGTCAACCTAGTACATGTCGACCTACGGGGCATGTCGACATAATGCATGTCGACCTTCAGTGGTCAACCTAATGGCTGTCGACCTAAGCTGTGTCGACCTAACGACCGTATCCCAGTATTATGCACCAAGTCGTTAAACACACATCAACTCACGTTAGTTCCACAAACATAATAACGGGTTCATAGTACTCAAATGGCCTCCAGACAAAGCAGACACGTCTTTTGGGATTTTGGCCGCTGGAATAATAGAGGAAATAATATGAAATAGAAAACACACCTGGTTTTACCTTTAAGCCCAGCAGCCAAATCCACAGAAGATACGGTAGCTTTGAAAAGGACCAATTAGTAAATTTACACCACATCTCAAACCAACACTTGAGATGCAGTGGAGAGAAAGTTTCATCATGCATGTGCAGCCAACAAATCTACAACAGCTGCCTGATACAAGCATCTCAACATGGACCTCAATCTCTAATACGATGTTTCCAGTACTTTGTGGAATCCATGTTACAAAGATTTCAGGCTGTTTTGGGGCAGGTGGTTGGGTACTAGAAAGGTGTACTTAGTAGAGTGAACACTAAAACCCCTTTCACACAGAGTTCTGGACCTGGGGTACTTTTTCTGTGTGAAAGGGTCTACCCGAGTCCAAATTGACAGGGCCTTGACCCTGGTTGCTACCATGGTTATTCCCGGGGTCCAACCCGGTTAGGCTGCAGTGTGAATGGTATGACCCAGGTTAATTAAACCTTTCAAAGCTGCTGATTGGTTGTGTAACTGGAGGCCTGCCTCAAGAGAGTCTAAAGTGACATACAGGGCAGACACCAGTGCAGGCACAAGTTCACTGTGAAAGGGGTAGACCCAGGAATAATCCGGTACTAAGGTGCAGTGTGAAAGAGGTATAGCAGCTAAAACCCGGGTTCAACCAGTGTTCGATAACCCGGGAAAAAGCAGGGTCAAAGCCCTGGCATCAGTCTGAAAGTGATATAAGTGTATTTCATTTTCTGAGCGTTATTAAGGCTCATATAATGTTCCAGGAAAGCTCAGGCCACCACCCAATGCTGAACAAATCAAGAGATCCATGTAACCAAATACACCTACATCGCCGGAGTCAATTTCTGAGATTCAATTCCATTGAAGTCAATAGAGGAAGTTCTGTCCTGGCTTCTTAAAATATTCTGCTGACTTTTAAGCGTTCCACCATTATGTTCACCTCTACCCTAGCCAATAAACTAGTCAGATAACATATACACCAAATTTGTAAACATTGCAGGGTGTTGAGGGATATAGGAACAGTACAATTCCATAACAACCACCACTACCACCATTCTCAGAATCATGATAATAATAAGTTATATAGCACTTTTCTCCAATAGAACTAAAGGAGCTTTACAGAATTCATGAACATAGGGCCTAATTCAGACCTGATCGCTAGGCTGCGTTTTCGTCAGGTCTGAACTGGCAAGTCGGTCCTCAGCGACAGGGATCTGCGAGCTGCAACGGGATGTATGAGAAAAGCGATCGCACAGGCGATCGCAAGGTGACTGATAGAAAGAGGGCGTTTGTGGGTGGCAACTGACCGTTTTCAGGGAGTGTCCGTAAAAAAACGCAGATGTGTCCAAGCGTTGGAAGGGAGCGTTTCTGACGTCAGCTCCGGCTCCGATCATTGCACTGGAAGAGTAATGGTGGGTACACACTGATAGATATATCTGCAGCTCAAATGATCGGCAGATATATCTATGGACGGATCGGGAAGTGCTGTGTATATACACTGCCTGATCCGTCGGGGACTGACGAACACACGCTTGCCCAGTTCAGCTGTCAATCACCACCGGCTGCCGCAGCTTGTGTACGGGCGGTCTGCTGGTCGCCCGTACACACACAGCGATGCGCCAATATATCGGTAGATATATTGGCCGTTGGCTGTGCTGCAGGGCCGACGCGATATGTCTGAACGATGGAGTTCACAAACATATCGCCCGTACACACTGGCCGACGGACCCGCGTTATATCGACCAGTGTGTACAGGCCTTAAGTCCTGGGCTGTGCAGAGACTGCACAAACTTCTGTTTGTGCAGCTCTCCTGCACATGCGATCGCACCCCTGCACAGCGATTTCCCCCTCCCCCTGTAGGCGGCGACTACCCGATCGCAGGGATGCAAAAAACGCACCCTAGCGATCAGGTCTGAATTAGGCGCATAGGACTGAGGTTTAGATATACAGAAATGACAGAAATCATGAAGATAATACAGTTGTGGCAGCCATTGCAGCCCAATAATGTAACATTAAGACTTTCAAAATTAACTTCTTGTACTGAATCTTCTTGCAGCTCTTAGCTAAGACATTTCTGCATTTGTAATGATAAATAATCATGTCTCATAACAAATTTGCCCTAATCAAAATATTTACTTTGTTCTATGATTGTAGCAAGAAAGATATAGTCAGATGTCTGGTTGGGATCCATTCAATTTACCAGCTGTTGGAATCCCGGCGGACAGGATGCCGACGCCGAAATCCAGACAGCCGGCAAATTGAATGGATCTCAACCAGGATTACACCATATCCACACTATTAGAACCATCTTCATGATGTAAATGAGCTATGTCAGATGTAGGCAACTGTTGGTGCTATATTGGTGGTGGAACTTTATATCACAGTATGGTCTGCCTGCCTCTGAATATCACCGATCCTTGCCCTGTGTATTAAACCCTGATTAGATAACAGTTTCTTATGGTCAGTCTTGCAATTTTCCTATATATTGTAAACCATTACCTACCAATTGATAGTGAAAAAAATAAAAACACCAATACACACAAGTGGCTGATAACACTGGGAGCAAATAAATTCAAATTTAAATAAATTCATGTATACAATCTAATAGCCATGCACTGATTGTTTTATGGTAAAAATAAGAATTTACTCACCGGTAATTCTATTTCTCATAGTCCGTAGTGGATGCTGGGGACTCCGCAAGGACCATGGGGATTAGCGGCTCCGCAGGAGACTGGGCACAACTATAAAGAAAGCTTTTAGACTACTGGTGTGCACTGGCTCCTCCCACTAAGACCCTCCTCCAGACTTCAGTTAGGATACTGTGCCCGGAAGAGCTGACACAATAAGGAAGGATTTTGAATCCCGGGTAAGACTCATACCAGCCACACCAATCACACCGTATAACTCGTGATACAATACCCAGTTAACAGTATGATAACAACTGAGCCTCTCAACAGATGGCTCAACAATAACCCTTAAGTTAAGCAATAACTATATACAAGTATTGAAGACAATCCGCACTTGGGATGGGCGCCCAGCATCCACTACGGACTATGAGAAATAGAATTACCGGTGAGTAAATTTTTATTTTCTCTAACGTCCTAAGTGGATGCTGGGGACTCCGTAAGGACCATGGGGATTATACCAAAGCTCCCAAACGGGCGGGAGAGTGCGGATGACTCTGCAGCACCGAATGAGAGAACTCAAGGTCCTCCTCAGCCAGGGTGTCAAATTTGTAGAATTTAGCAAACGTGTTTGACCCCGACCAAGTAGCTGCTCGGCAAAGTTGAAGAGCCGAGACCCCTCGGGCAGCCGCCCAAGAAGAGCCCACCTTTCTCGTGGAATGGGCTTTTACGGATTTAGGATGCGGCAGTCCAGCCGCAGAATGTGCAAGCTGAATCGTACTACAGATCCAGCGAGCAATAGTCTGCTTTGAAGCAGGAGCACCCAACTTGTTGGGCGCATACAGGATAAAGAGCGAGTCAGTCTTTCTGACTCCAGCTGTCCTGGAAACATAAATTTTTAGGGCCCTGACTACATCCAACAACTTGGAAGCCTCCAAGTCATTTGTAGCCGCAGGCACCACGATAGGTTGGTTCAGATGAAAAGCTGATACCACTTTGGGGAGAAACTGGGGACGAGTCCTCAATTCTGCCCTATCCATATGGAAAATCAGATAAGGGCTTTTACATGACAAAGCCGCCAATTCTGAAACACGCCTGGCCGAAGCCAATGCCAACAACATGACCACTTTCCACGTGAGATATTTCAAATCCACGGTTTTCAGTGGCTCAAACCAATGTGACTTTAGGAAATCCAACACCACGTTGAGATCCCAAGGTGCCACTGGAGGCACAAAAGGGGGCTGAATATGCAGCACTCTCTTAACAAAAGTCTGAACTTCAGGTAGTGAAGCCAATTCTCTCTGGAAGAAAATCGATAGAGCCGAAATCTGGACCTTAATGGAACCCAATTTAAGGCCCATAGTCACCCCTGACTGTAGGAAGTGCAGGAACCGGCCCAGCTGAAATTCTTCCGTTGGGGCCTTCCTGGCCTCACACCACGCAACATATTTTCGCCATATGCGGTGATAATGGTTTTCGGTT
Source organism: Pseudophryne corroboree (assembly GCF_028390025.1). Lineage (NCBI taxonomy): Eukaryota > Metazoa > Chordata > Amphibia > Anura > Myobatrachidae > Pseudophryne > Pseudophryne corroboree. The sequence goes on from NC_086454.1 coordinate 287,387,239, forward strand.
ACTTCTTTCCTAGCTTTAATCAGCGCAGGAATGACTTCCTCCGGAATGCCCTTTTCCTTCAGGATCCGGTGTTCAACCGCCATGCCGTCAAACGCAGCCGCGGTAAGTCTTGGAACAGACAGGGCCCCTGCTGCAGCAGGTCTTGTCTGAGCGGTAGAGGCCATGGGTCCTCTGACATCATTTCTTGAAGTTCCGGATACCACGCTCTTCTTGGCCAATCCGGAACAATGAGTATGGTTCTTACTCCTCTTCTCCTTATTATCCTCAGTACCTTTGGTATGAGAGGAAGAGGAGGGAACACATAAACCGATCGGTACACCCACGGTGTTACCAGAGCGTCCACAGCTATCGCCTGCGGGTCTCTCGACCTGGCGCAATATTTTTCTAGCTTTTTGTTTAGGCGGGACGCCATCATGTCCACCTGTGGCTTTTCCCACTGGTTTACAATCATTTGAAAGACTTCTGGATGAAGTCCCCACTCTCCCGGGTGGAGGTCGTGCCTGCTGAGGAAGTCTGCTTCCCAGTTGTCCACTCCCGGAATGAACACTGCTGACAGTGCTAACACGTGATTTTCCGCCCATCGGAGAATCCTTGTGGCTTCTGCCATCGCCGTCCTGCTTCTCGTGCCGCCCTATCGATTTACATGGTCGACCGCCGTGATGTTGTCTGACTGGATCAGTACCGGCTGGTTTTGAAGCAGGGGTTTTGCCTGACTTAGGGCATTGTAAATGGCCCTTAGTTCCAGAATATTTATGTGCAGGGAAGTCTCCTGACTTGACCATAGTCCTTGGAAGTTTCTTCCCTGTGTGACTGCTCCCCAGCCTCGAAGGCTGGCATCCGTGGTCACCAGGACCCAGTCCTGTATGCCGAATCTGCGGCCCTCTAGAAGATGAGCACTCTGCAGCCACCACAGCAGAGACACCCTTGTCCTCGGAGACAGGGTTATCAGACGATGCATCTGAAGATGCGATCCGGACCACTTGTCCAACAGGTCCCACTGAAAGGTTCTTGCATGAAACCTGCCGAATGGAATCGCTTCGTAGGAAGCTACCATTTTTCCCAGGATCCACGTGCAGTGATGCACAGACACCTGTTTTGGTTTTAGGAGGCCTCTGACTAGAGATGACAGCTCATTGGCCTTTTCCTCCGGGAGAAACACCTTCTTCTGTTCTGTGTCCGGAATCATACCCAGGAACAGCAGACGCGTCGTAGGGACCAGCTGTGACTTTGGAATGTTTAGAATCCAGCCGTGCTGTTGTAGCACTTCCCGAGATAGTGCTACCCCTACCAACAACTGCTCTCTGGACCTCGCCTTTATCAGGAGATCGTCCAAGTACGGGATAATTAAAACTCCCTTCTTTCGAAGGAGTATCATCATTTCCGCCATTACCTTGGTAAAGACCCTCGGAGCCGTGGAGAGACCGAACGGCAACGTCTGGAATTGGTAATGACAATCTTGTACCACAAACCTGAGGTACTCCTGGTGAGGATGGTAAATGGGGACATGTAGGTAAGCATCCTTGATGTCCAGCGATACCATGTAATCCCCCTCGTCCAGGCTTGCAATAACCGCCCTGAGCGATTCCATCTTGAACTTGAATTTTTTTTATATACGTGTTCAAGGATTTCAAATTTAAAATGGGTCTCACCGAACCGTCCGGTTTCGGTACCACAAACATTGTGGAATAGTAACCCCTTCCTTGTTGAAGTAGGGGCACCTTTACTATCACTTGTTGTGAATACAGCTTTTGAATTGCCTGTAACACTGCCCTCCCTGCCTGAGGGAGTGGTTGGCAAGGCAGATTTGAGGAAACGGCGGGGGGGAGACGTCTCGAATTCCAGCTTGTACCCCTGAGATACTACTTGAAGGATCCAGGGATCCACCCGTGAGCGAGCCCACTGATTGCTGAAATGCTTGAGACGGGCCCCCACCGTACCTGGCTCCGCCTGTGAAGCCCCAGCGTCATGCTGTGGACTTAGAGGAAGCGGGGGAGGACTTTTGCTCCTGGGAACTGGCTGTATGCTGCAGCTTCTTTCCCCTACCTCTGCCTCTGGGCAGAAAGGACGCGCCTTTAACCCGCTTGCCCCTATTGGGCCGAAAGGACTGTACCTGATAATACGGTGCTTTCTTTGGTTGTGAGGGAACATGGGGTAAAAATGTAGACTTCCCAGCTGTTGCTGTGGAAACGAGGTCCGAGAGACCATCCCCGAACAATTCCTCACCCTTATAAGGCAGAATTTCCATGTGTCGTTTGGAATCTGCATCACCTGTCCACTGCCGAGTCCATAACCCTCTCCTGGCAGAAATGGACATTGCACTAATTTTGGATGCCAGCCGGCAAATATCCCTCTGTGCATCCCTCATGTATAAAAGTGCGTCTTTTATATGCTCTACGTTTAGCAAAATAGTGTCCCTGTCTAGGGTATCTATATTTTCTGACAGGGAATCTGACCACGCAGCAGCAGCACTGCACATCCAGGCTGAAGCAATAGCCGGTCTCAGTATAACACCTGTGTGTGTATATATAGATTTCAGGATAGCCTCCTGCTTTCTATCAGCAGATTCCTTCAGGGCGGCCGTATCCGGAGACGGTAGTGCCACCTTCTTTGACAAGCGTGTGAGCGCTTTATCCACCCTAGGGGATGTTTCCCAGCGTGACCTATCCTCTGGCGGGAAAGGGTACGCCATTAGTAACCTCTTAGAAATTACCAGCTTTTTATCAGGGGAAGCCCACGCTTCTTCACACACTTCATTTAACTCTTCAGATGGAGGAAAAGCTACTGGTAGTTTTTTCTCTCCAAACATTATACCCTTTTTTGTGGTACCGGGGGTAACATCAGAAATGTGCAACACATTTTTCATTGCCTCAATCATGTAACGTGTGGCCCTACTGGAAGTTACATTAGTCTCCTCGTCGTCGACACTGAAGTCAGTATCCGTGTCGACATCTGTGTCAACCATCTGAGGTAGTGGGCGTTTTAGAGCCCCTGATGGCTTTTGAGACGCCTGGGCAGACACAGGCTGAGAAGCCGGCTGTCCCACATTTGGTATGTCGTCAAACCTTTTATGTAAGGAGTCGACACTATCACGTAATTCCTTCCACAGCACCATCCACTCAGGTGTCGACCCAGCAGCCGCTAATCCCCATGGTCCTTGCGGAGTCCCCAGCATCCACTTAGGACGTTAGAGAAAACCATATTTAGTGTTCCCTCTAGCAGTGAAAAGGGGCATGGCGCTGGACTCCGGGGGCATATGTGCGCGCACGCCCGAAACGGGGGTGCGACCATGCAAATTAGGGGGCATTTTAGTGGGCGGTGCGGCCCACAGACGCTACTATAGAGAGCGTCTGTGGCCGGCGACGTCACTTTTGGGGGCGTGCCCAGCACCTCCGTCGGTGCTGGGCTTCCCCCAGCTCTCTCCCAATGCGTGAATGGATGCCGCGCGCATGCGCACGGCATCTTTACACGCTGGGAGGGCAGGAAGCGGGCGTCTGTTCTAGCAGGGTGCCGCAAAAGGTGCAGGGCGGGTTTTGCCTGCTAAAAAACGGGCAGGGCGCGGCGCCCTGCTAAAACAGCCTAGAGTGAACACTAATATTAGAAATTATATAAAGAAAATAATTTTAACATCAATATTATATTAACAACTATCACACATCACATACATGCAGCAATACATGACAGTCATCAGAGGCTTCTACAGTAATCCTCTTAACAATGAGTGTTCATTACATAAATACACTAATAGCTAAAACAGTTTGGATGTGTGACACACAAGCTTTCTCTGCAGGTATTATATGATCTAAGTGCATATATTCACCAGATCCCATCAGCATATCCTAATGCTTACAATTATTACAATTAGAGTGTTACACTGATACAATGCTATTTAAGTCCGCTAGACGGGGAGTATAGAGTACCATCATTAGCTTATAGCGCTTACTCTCTGGTCATCTGAAATTAAAATACATTAGAATATATAGCATGTACTTTTGTTGACCATGAAACAAAAAACACTACTGAGCTCATTACTTAAAACAACAGATTAAATTATAGTAGTTAACAGGGGTGTGTAAAACTCAAGTATTTTAAATACAATGGGCAGATCTGGCCCAGCCATATTTGGCCAACCGATTTGGACAAGTAATGCGATCAGATTACAAACTCACTTGAAGATTGCAGTTATTCGCTAAACAAATTTTCAGGCAGTTTCAATCAACAAGTAATCCATCATGTTTAATAGAAATTGGGATAGATGGTCAATTTGTGTTTAATACCAAAATAAAAATAAGAAAATACATATACTCAAAGTTTATTTCCCCTTCAAAAAAAGTCATCCGTCATCATGCCAGCTAGATTATACCCAATATGCGTACTACAGCAGTATTATTAGGCAAAATCAGTCATCAGCCCTGCACTCCCCCGACTCCTAGCTTTAAACATTCCCTGCAATAGATCAAAGCTGTAGTAACATGACAGATTATTGTTGGGGTGATGGGAAAGAAGCTCCCCCACAGCTAAGATACACACTGCACTACAGCCTAACTGAATACAAAGCAATGTAACAGCCCCCTTCTGTCACACAGGCAGGCCATTAACACTTGAGTGGCAAGAACAGAAAGACTATTGTAGTCTCTGCTCTGAGAAACTAAATAATACATTGTAAACCCCACTGTCGCTCAGGGCTTACACCTCTCAGTACAATCGTCAAGGCACAGGCTACACATGCTCTGTAATATGTGCCAATAATAACACGAATGACTCATGGCCTGGTGTCCAGGAAGCTCCTCTCCAGCCACCAGTAAATGCTCCTGAAAATCAGGAAGCCAGTTAAATGGTCTCAAAGCATTTTATGATCACATTATTTTCCACAAAATGCTTGATTATGTTACCATCGATTTCAGTGCTCTTGTTTAGACTTGTCACTAGATAATTGCACAAATTGCACTTACAGTACTTAATTGTCACTCTGGACCACTAGAGAATTGATGAAAGTGTGTCACTGTTCACCTAACACTTTAGTTGCCTACACACTGGACTAGAGCTGCAATGATTTACTCAACCCAGGGACAAGTGGATCAAAATGACACACAATGACCCAATCAAAGAGGCAATAAAGCAAACAATATGGCATAATAAACTAATTCATAAGAATATTGATGATATAAAGCCAAGCAATTTTATACCAGACACAACATTCCCAAGTGCTGTATAATATCGTTACTAAGTTACAGCAGATGCATGGTTCTACACAATACACAAATTATCTTCATGAACAACAAGATGATGACAGAAGAGCTCTTTGCTTAGATGACCTTATTTCTGGACTTTACTTATATAAATATCACTTGTGTAATTGTGAAGGGTGTAATCCTCCTATCACTATCCCAACATATGAAGTGGGAGACTTATCAAACCTTCTATAGAGGACAACAAGAAGCGTTGCCCGTAGCAACTGAACAGATTTTAGCAATCATGTATCCAGCACACTCTATAACATGATAAACTAGAAGCTGATTGGTTGGCATGGGTAACATCTCCCCTTGTTCTCTTTAGAAGATTTCACGGAGTTCCTTAAAAAAAAAATATAACAAAAACAACGCCACTGGCAGCCTGTAACTAATTTTATCAAGAGCTGCAAAAATGTGTTCTAGAATGTAATATTGGTGTCAGTAGGTGCCCTTCTCACAACATATAAACTGACATAATTCCTGTGTTGTTCGGAATCATAAGTGCCAAATATGGGCCTGATTCAGTGTAGGGAGTAAAGCTAAAAAGAGCAAGTAACTGTGCACTTGGCCACACCATGCTGCATTTATTATTATTTGCAAACAGAGTGAATACTGGCTGCTTTTGCATGTAGTCCACAAATTCTACATGCAAAATGCTTTGTTTTTCCACTGCAATTTAGAACTGAGTGTAGACACACCCCTTCCAAATCTAGATATTCTCTGCACATTTTAAATCTGCCCCACCTGCAGGGCAACATGGTTTTACAAAGGTGCACAGTTACATGGTCTTTTCTGCTTTACTTCCAACTCCAAATCAGGCCCTATGTTACATATTTTCTTACACTAACCTCCGTTTTCCAATTATTATATGGCACAAATTCAGTAACAGATACCTTGTCATACAAAGCAAAGAAACAATTGTGATCCACAATATAAGGGTCATTATTACATCCTACAGATATGGGGCATAATTCAGACCTGATCGCAGCAGCAACTTTGTTCTCTAATGGGCAAAACCATGTGCACTGCAGGGAGGGGGGGGGCAGATATAACATGTGCAGAGAGTTAGATTTGGGTGGGTTATTTTGTTTCTGTGCAGGGTAAATACTGGCTGCTTTATTTTTACACTGCCATTTAGATTTCAGTTCGAACACACCCCACCCAAATCTAACTCTCTCTGCACATGTTACATCAGCACCCCCCCCTGCAGTGCGCATGGTTTTGCTAATTAGAGACCAAATTTGCTGCTGCGATTAGGTCTGTATTAGGCCCATAGTGTCTATCATGTTGAAAGCCAAACGTTATTTCATTATTATTATTAGGGGTCCCTCCTGCTGGATGCAAGTGGGGAGAGTTGCCATTTGGCGATTGCATAGCAACTCGCCCCTCTTGGGGCCATATCAAGCCATAGACTCGCAATTGGGTTTTTTTTGTACAAAACTCTGCAAGTCTGATAGGTACCGTAATGCGGCATATATCTGTACCTAATAGGATTGACCCCTTAGAGCGCCCTCCATTCCCTAGCTAGACTTCCATGATAAAATAATCCCAGACTATAAACTGCGCCCAGATATAATAAGGACTTCTGTCTTACTGCACCAGGCCGTGCCCTCACATCAATGACTTCTACATAATACCAAGACCTCACTGAGAAAATGACCTGGACTTGTCTATTCTTTGCAAGTATTTTTTGTTTAACTTTCTCCATGTGATCAGGACCTAATGTACAACCTATGACTCATCAACATCTCCGAGACCGTCTCATTAATACCTTCCTAGTAATAAACATTTGTTGACTTTACGCTTCACAAACAGGTAATGAATCCAAAATACACACAGAAAATGGATCATTCTGTACGATCTGTGCAACGTGAGACGTGACAACATCTTTCCACATTCATTAGGAACACTTGTATACCATAGGAAATATCAGGCTACCTATTTTAGGAAGTTGATAAGTCGCTGTGCTGTTCCAGGTCATATAAACGCAATATTCTATTGTTTACCAAATACTTTGGTGACTTAACGTGGATCTGTACCTTACACCTAGGAGGGGGCAGTCCTTTTGTGGACTGTAGTAACATGACAATGCGGTCTACCCATTTACTGATAATCAGCAGCATCACTGAGGCACTGTATTGCTTCAGGCCACAAAATGACTGTCTATACTGCATCTCGGCAAAGGTGCCCTTTAACGTCCTTAGCGTTTACACTATGATTAACCTTAATAGCTTTAAATACCCCAAACAGAGGGAATACGTTTTATGACATCTCACATTACTTCTGATTCTTCATAAGTGGGTCCATCATAATGAAGTATGTGTGTCCATTGTATAAGTACTCCCTATCAATGCACATTCTAACACCCCATAAGAGGAAATAGGGATCATCCAATTACTGAGCCCACACCACTCTCTCAAATGACTATTTCTTCCGCAAACAAGGGAAGGTGACGCCTTATATCACACTCCTCCGACACAGTATGCCTGTCACCTCATCCAATAATCATTGCGCTACTTACTAATAATCAACTGACATAACACAATTATATGAAATCGCCTGCCTCTTGTGTGTTTAGATGTTCTAAAATAGAAACATTTAGGTATGGTTTTCTAGCTATAGAAAAGCATTTTCCTTTCTCAAAATAGATCTGCTGTTTGCATTGACATCAGAAACAGACTTTCCTACATGAACTCTTAATTAATTGTATACTGTTCCATGATGGACTGTATACTGGTCACGGCGAGCAAAATACACCAAGATCAAACTCACCTTACCTTCCCTCAAAAAAAAAAAAAAAAAAAAAAAAAGATTTTCCAGCAATTGTACCGTTGTATCAAAGACACTAAAAAGATCTTCCTGTTATGCAACAATCTATTATACAGTAGCCCTAGAAAACCTTCAACACAGAATAATGATAGTGGGAAGACACGTACACAAATACGCAAGAATAGGAATTGTTAATTTATGCCAGCCATGTATAAAAACACAGGAAGGAAATGGCACAGGAGGAAAAAACTTTTATTATACAAGAGGGACTACTGCCTCCACAAAGATGAAAGCAATGTTTTTAACCCATGTCCTGATTTTTTTTTAATGGCCTTATTTCCCAGCCACAGGTTTGTGGCTCTTCAGTCTTAGCAGTATAACAACTACCATGCTCTTGCAACCAGTGAGAGTTATAGTCCAAAAGCTATTTGCCCAAATACAAAAATCAATAGTCCAGTTACATACAGGTTACAGTGAAAGCTACTAATTGGGCACATTATAAATGAATGCCTCTATTAGTATTTGAAGAGCCAGTACGTTACAGAGCACCTGGAAGTCAAATGCACAGAAAGAAAATTGCTTTTCACGTCTACTTGAGGTTTGTTTTGTTTTTTTTCAAATGCATGAATAATTATTACATGCAAACCCCTTCCTGTGGGAGTAAACTGAAAGGCAAGGCGGTAATGAGATACCCCGGAGGAACAGCACCTCCTAAATTATCCTGGCCTACTGCGACTCACACCCCCTGCACGGAGGGAAGTAACTAGCTCACATCCATTTCATGAATTTAAACAAGTTATCAGAATAAAAGTAATGACCAGGTGTAATAAATGGCCGGATACAACACTGATGCACCAGATTCAACCCAATACACTGCAGCTGATTATTCGAAACAAGAAATGAACACTGTATAATTCACTGCATTTGTTTCAAAGCATTATCCTTTAATTATACATTATCTAAATAGTATGCTGTACTTTAGAGAATGTGTAATCATTCACATCAGTCTGTGCTCCACTGGAGACACTGTATTGCACACACCAGAGAATATGCAGAGTACAACGCAAGTGGGCCATAATTACATTCACATTGCTAACATAGGGGAAAAAATATATGTTTGCCCGTTATATGCATTTATGCGACCGCACTCCTGTATCCATACACTCGGGGGTATATATTAAGAAAGCGGCATCTTGATCCTCAGTGGGTTTGACCTCAATATAAAGCAGCACTGATATTAAGTATCGGTGCAGCTTTCGTTTTGTAGATCAAATCTATCAAGAAGATATGGCTTTCAAAATTGCAGCTATACCCTCTGATTTCATAGCAATTATTTTCAGCGCTTAATTGCACCAACACTACACATAGGGGGTAATTCCAAGTTGATCGCAGCAGGATATTTTTTAGCAGTTGGGCAAAACCATGTGCACTGCAGGGGGGGGCAGATATAACATGTGCAGAGAGATAGATTTGGGTGTGGTGAGTTCAATCTGCAATCTAAATTGCAGTGTAAAAAAAAAGCAGCCAGTATTTACCCTGCACAGAAGCAAAATAACCCAGCCAAATCTAACTCTCTCTGCAAATGTTATATCTGCCCCCCCTGCAGTGCACATGGTTTTGCCCAACTGCTAAAAAATATCCTGCTGCGATCAACTTGGAATCACCCCCATAGTGCATGAGATCCCTGTGAAAACAGGTGTTTTGTATTGTCACATACACCCAGTTCTGCACAACCTGCAATTCTACCAGCACACCTTCACTAAACCTACAAAATGTGCAAATAGCTACACAGCTGCAAAGAGATATGCAACAGATGAGTATGACTCCCCATGACAGGGAGATGCATATGCTCAATGTCCACCCACAAAACTAAAGGGCCCTACACACTGGGCAATTTTAACGACCAACGATATTATCGTTGGTCGATTTTTTTTTTATCAATGATTTTTGCCTACACACTGGACGATATCGATGGCCGATTTGGACAATATGACAGTACATATTTGTCCAAATTGACTTGCATGTATAAATGAGAACAGATCAACAATGAACGACTGCGGGGCCGTGCTTCGTTCTTCATTTATTCGTACACACTGAACGATATGAACGACTTATTATTCATTTTTGAACGATATCGTTCATATCTATCATCGTCATCAAGTGTGTAGGGCCCTTAACTTCAGTTCAACGTTGCATCAGCCCCATTATATTTAATTGCCATCAGTTGTCAATGTACCAACTAATGTATTTTTTGCACATAAAAAAATGGGAAAGCAGAAGAAATACCAAGCAAACTGTACAAAACTCAATTTAACAACAATAGCATTTTAATATCATTTGTACAAACCAAACACTTCATGGATGTTACAATTACCTGCTATTTTGTATTTACAGAGTAACAACAAAAATTATCAAACTAACGAAGCTTGCCGATTTTATCCGGAGGGAGCCGAAATAGATCGGCAGTTCCCGGAGGCTGCACGAAAATACACGAGTGCAGCCGAACACAGCCGAGCTCGCTAGCTCCGCCCAGAACACTTCCGAATCCCGTCTGGGCGCTGTCCACCTCCTGAACTGCCTGAATACAGATCTGGCCGGCAGCGCGGGCACGGGGGTGCAGGAGGTAACGCCAAGGGATTCGATGAGCGAGATAAACTATGCTACCATGCAATATTAAGATGTCTTACTACAATTAATACATCAATGTGCTGAGTAAAGCATCCTACAACCGCTACAGAATAAAGACCTACACATCATTAACATCTTCGGCGATGTAGCCGGCATCTTACCCATGCACAAACGTGTAAATGTGGATCTCATAGCAATCGCTTTATTACCCACGTTTGCTGGATAGACATAAAAGAAGGAATCGACATTTATATGGGCGGCCATCTTTAATAAGGCCGTCAAATCACTGAGCTACAACGGTTCTGGTGTCAGATAAGTGGAGAACAAGCTCTGGATTACCCACCACACTGTATGCAATCCACATATTGCCGCCTATTAAAGTCATTCCGTATACTGCATAAGAGGAGATATTTTATATAAAGTAATTTAATACAACTATAAAGCATGCATGTTCCGATTTGGAAATTAACATATGCACACAGCTCAGTGCTCCCTACACACTGCCCATCTCCCCATCACACCCAGCAATGCACAGATCACCAAATCACACAGAGCTATATTGCATTATACAATACAATAAAGGGTGGATTATTATCAGCAAGACGTTGTTTCATTTAATTACACGCCACGCACACTGTACTGACAATGCACAACCACAGACCTGTGCAATGGGCATCTGCATCATGTATACTTCTATAGCACTGTGCAATGGGCATTTACATCATGTATATTGATGTATCAATGTAAATAAGTTTATTTCAATAGTGGTGTTAATCATGTATATCCATATAGCACTGTGCAATCAACATATATAACGTATATTTTGCATCAGGAATTGCAGAGTGTACTCCGCACACAGCAATGGTATGCCAGCATATTGGACCGCCTTTGCATTGCACCCTATTACAGCTTCCACCCACCCTGCACTGTCTCCCCCTGCTGATCACTTCGGGTACCCAGACAGCAGTGATGGCGCTGGGGACTGAGCCAGCTGCTCCCTGTGAGATCCCAGCTACCTTGTATCAGGGTGAAGTGATGGAATAATTAGTGTCAGTCACTATACAGAACAGCATCGGCCACTGATTAGGCTTACAGTGGCACAGCCAGGCCCAGAACCCTATTCATATAAACAGGCTCCTACCCCAGCAGCAGAACCCCTCTCTCGCATCATACTCTGCAACAGAGCAGTGCGTTACTGTTGGTGATATAGCTGCATTACTAGTTTCAGCACCACAGGCAGAGAACAGCTCCCTGCAATCAGTGCAAAGGGCCAGGCAGGAACATGGCGGCTCACACACAGCAATGGGGGGAGGAGGAGGAGGAGGGGGGAGGCCACTTACTTCATCTGCTTCACAATGGTGCTCTTCCCAGATTCCCCGGCCCCTGTAGGGTCAGAGAGGAGAAAATGACTTTCCATCAGGATGAATAGATGGAAGCTGGCACAGCTCACATACAAATGCATGCACTGTATATATGTATTATTCCATGCACAATCAGCACTCTGTGTGTGACAAATCCTACAATACACCCAGCTACATACACATTCTCACTGCAACAATATGCAATCCTGCAACAAACAGAAATCTGCCTCAGTCACATATCGATGTGGATATTATACTTGGGGCATTTACATGTATACACAGGCTCCGCACAATGCAGCGACAAATATACAGAATAAAGCAGAGAGAGGTGGCATTAGACACATTAGCTGGGTGTATGAGAGGGCTAGGGATCTGGCACAGATGATTCATAGAGCAATAATACTGACATCTCTGGCTGCACACAGCCCACATGAGGAGGACATGTTACAGAGAACAGGGGCTGCATGGGGGTTTGGAATGTGCACCACATAAGGTGTATGGAGATATATATATATATATATATATATATATATATAGGGAAGAGGGTATAATCTCTCTGCTAGGAGCAGGACATGTCTATGGGGAGTGTATACGCTGCATATATACTGCTGCTGGCAGTGAGTGCATTGGATATATGGAGCACCGGCCTCAGGGGAAGGATAACGGGGATCTCTCACCCAGGAGCAGCAGCTTCACATCCTTGGCCGCGGTGATCCCATCCTCCTTCAGGTTCTTCTCAATCTGTTTGCTTCTCTCCAGCGCAGCTCTCTCCTCCGCGCTCAGGGTGCAGCCCATGACTGCTCGGGGGGTCCCGGGTCCGGCGGGAGCGGGCGGAGGGGTCCCGGGTCCTAATCCCGGCAGGTGGGGAGGGTGGGGGGGATGTGTTTCCGGGTACCGGTTGTAGGGCGGCGGGGAAAAGGGGGGATCCCGCTGAGGTGAGTGCCGGCCGGTGCGGGCTCTCGCTCTGTCACCCTGTCCGTCCGTCTGTCGGTGCCGCTGCGTCCCCGCTACCTCCGTCTCTGTCTCTCCGCTGCCGCTCTGACGTCAGTGGGCGCGCGACCGCGGGATCGGCCAGACAGCGGGGGGAGGGCGGGAGCGCGCACTGGTGGTACGCGCGGCCAAGCTCCGCCTACCGCCCGGGCCGCTGCGTCACGTGAGGCGAGCTGCTGTCAGTTAGTGGTCTTACGGGGGTGGGACGTTGTGTATTACAATACTTACTCCATATAACTAGCACTCGTTCATCATTCTAGATCCTACAGTATGTGCTCTACAGGCCGGCGGCAGGTACAGTATTTGTTACTACACCATGCAGCTGGCACATGCATGTCTATGGCGTGTATCATACATCTATCTGGTCTGCACCATACTATACAATACACCACACCCAGGGGCAAACGCAGGATTTCTTGAGGGGGGTTTCCAAATGCAGTCCACATTCTCTCGCTCTGGGGAACATTGGAGCAAGTGCAGGAGTCTGGGAGAGCAGTAGAAGAACCTAGTAACGACCCTGGGCATTAACGTAAACATTGGTCATTTGATACACTGGTACTGTATGGAATACAGTATTAATATTTCTCTAACATCCTAGTGGATGCTGGGGACTCCGTAAGGACCATGGGCAATAGACGGGCTCCGCAGGAGACATGGGCACTTTAAGAAAGAATTTGGATTCTGGTGTGCTCTGGCTCCTCCCTCTATGTGCCTCCTCCAGACCTCAGTTTGAATCTGTGCCCGGACGAGCTGGGTGCTACTTAGTGAGCTCTCCTGAGCTTGCTATAAGAAAGTATTTTGTTAGGTTTTTTTATTTTCAGAGAGATCTGCTGGCAACAGACTCTGCAGCGTGGGACTGAGGGGAGAGAAGCAGCTCTACTCACTGAAGATAGGTCCTGCTTCTTAGGCTACTGGACACCATTAGCTCCAGAGGGATCGTACACAGGATCTCACCCTTTGTCGTCCGATCCCGGAGCCGCGCCGCCGTCCCCCTCGCAGAGCCGGAAGACAGAAGCCGGTGAATGAAGCAAGAAGACTTTGAAATCGGCGGCAGAAGACTCCAGTCTTCACTGAGGTAGCGCACAGCACTGCAGCTGTGCGCCATTGCTCCCACATTAAACCCACATACTCCGGTCACTGTAGAGTGCAGGGCTCAGGGGGGGGGGGGGGGGGCGCCCTGGGCAGCAATTAGAGACATCTTGGCAAAAGTTGGGCATATATACAGTTGGGCACTGTATATATGCATGAGCCCCCGCCATTATTTTACACAGAAACGCGGGACAGAAGCCCGACGCTGAGGGGGCGGGGCTTCTTCCTCAGCACTCACCAGCGCCATTTTCTCTCCACAGCTCCGCTGAGAGGAAGCTCCCCAGGCTCTCCCCTGCAGAAACACGGTAGAAGAGGGTAAAAAGAGAGGGGGGGCACATAAATTAGGCGCAAAAACATTATATACAGCAGCTACTGGGTTAACACTAAGTTACTGTGTGATTCCTGGGACATATAGCGCTGGGGTGTGTGCTGGCATACTCTCTCTCTGTCTCTCCAAAAGGCCTTGTGGGGAAACTGTCTTCAAAAAGAGCATCCCCTGTGTGTGTGTGGTGTGTCGGTACGCTTGTGTCGACATGTTTGATGAGGAAGGCTATGTGGAAGCAGAGCGGGAGCAAATGAATGTGAGGTCGCCGCCGACGGCGCCGACACCTGATTGGATGGATATGTGGAAGGTTTTAAATGATAATGTTAATTCCTTGCATAAAAGGTTGGATAAAGCTGAAACCTTAGGACAGTCGGGGTCTCAGCCCATGCCTGATCCTATGTTGCAGAGGCCGTCAGGGTCTCAGAAGCGCCCACTATCCCAAATTGTTGACACAGATATCGACACGGATTCTGACTCCAGTGTCGATGGCGATGATGCAAAGTTACAGCCTAAATTGGCTAAAGCCATCCGTTATATGATTATAGCAATAAAGGATGTGTTGCACATCACAGAGGAAACCCGGTCCCTGACAAGAGGGTTCATATGTATGGGGAAAAAAGGCAGGTGGTGACCTTTCCCCCCTCACATGAACTAAATGAGTTATGTGAAAAGGCTTGGGAATCTCCAGATAAAAAACTGCAGATTTCCAAACGGATGCTTATGGCGTATCCTTTCCCGCCAACAGACAGGTTACGCTGGGAATCCTCCCCTAGGGTGGACAAGCTCTCACACGCTTATACAAAAGGGTAGCCCTGCCGTCACAGGATACGGCCACCCTAAAAGATGCTGCGGATAGAAAGCAAGAGGGTACCCTGAAGTCCATTTATATACATTCAGGCACCTTACTAAGGCCGGCAATTGCGTTGGCATGGGTGTGTAGTGCTGTAGCAGCATGGACGGATACCTTATCTGAGGAACTTGATACCTTGGACAAGGATACTATATTAATGACCCTGGGGCATATAAAAGACACTGTCCTATATATGAGAGATGCTCAAAGAGACATTAGCCTTCTGGGCTCTAGAATAAATGCAATGCCGATTTCTGCCAGAAGGGTCCTGTGGATTCGGCAATGGACAGGCGATGCCGACTCAAAAAGGCACATGGAGGTTTTACCTTACAAGGGTGAGGAGTTGTTTGGGGAAGGTCTCTCGGACCTGGTCTCCACAGCTACTGCTGGAAAGTCAAATTTTTTGCCATATGTTCCCTCACAACCTAAGAAAGCACCGTATTACCAAATGCAGTCCTTTCGATCACAAAAAGGCAAGAAAGTCCGAGGTGCGTCCTTTCTTGCCAGAGGCAGGGGCAGAGGAAAGAAGCTGCACAACACAGCTAGTTCCCAGGAACAGAAGTCCTCCCCGGCTTCCACTAAATCCACTGCATGACGCTGGGGCTCCACAGGCGGAGCTAGGCCCGGTGGGGGCGCGTCTCCGAAATTTCAGCCACAAGTGGGTTCACTCCCAGGTGGATCCCTGGGCAATAGAGATTGTGTCTCAGGGATACAAGCTGGAATTCGAAGAGATGCCCCCTCACCGATACCTCAAATCGGCCCTGCCAGCTTCCTCCTTAGAGAGGGAAATAGTGTTAGCTGCAATTCACAAATTGTATCTTCAGCAGGTGGTGGTCAAGGTTCCCCTCCTTCAACAAGGAAAGGGTTATTATTCGACCATGTTTGTGGTACCGAAACCGGACGGTTCGGTCAGACCCATATTAAATTTAAAATCCCTGAACATATACCTGAAAAGGTTCAAGTTCAAGATGGAATCGCTCAGAGCGGTCATCGCAAGCCTGGAAGGGGGGGATTTTATGGTGTCTCTGGACATAAAGGATGCATACCTTCATGTCCCCATTTATCCACCTCATCAGGCGTACCTCAGATTTGTGGTACAGGATTGTCATTCATTACCAATTCCAGGCGTTGCCGTTTGGTCTCTCCACGGCACCGAGAATATTTGCCAAGGTAATGGCGGAAATGATGGTGCTCCTGCGAAAGCAAGGGGTCACAATTATCCCATACTTGGACGATCTCCTCATAAAGGCGAGGTCCAGAGAGCAGTTGCTGATCAGCGTAGCACGCTCTCGGGAAGTGTTACAGACCTATTAAAACCAAAACAGGTGTCGGTGCATCACTGCACGCGAGTCCTGGGAAAGATGGTGGCATCATACGAGGCCATTCCCTTCGGCAGGTTCCATGCGAGGAGACCTTTCAATGGGATCTGTTGGACAAGTGGTCCGGATCACATCTACAGATGCATCGGCTGATCACCCTATCCCCCAGGGCCAGGGTGTCTCTCCTGTGGTGGCTGCAGAGTGCTCACCTTCTCGAGGGCCGCAGATTCGGCATTCAGGACTGGGTCCTGGTGACCACGGATGCAAGCCTCCGAGGGTGGGGGGCAGTCACACAGGGAAGAAATTTCCAAGGTCTATGGTCAAGTCAGGAGACTTGCCTTCACATCAATATCCTGGAACTAAGGGCCATATACAACGCCCTAAGTCAAGCGGAGACCCTGCTTCGCGACCAATCGGTGCTGATTCAGTCAGACAACTTCACCGCAGTGGCTCATGTAAACCGCCAAGGCGGCACAAGGAGCAGGGTGGCGATGGCGGAAGCCACCAGAATTCTTCGCTGGGCGGAGAATCACGTAAGAGCACTGTCAGCAGTGTTCATTCTGGGTGTGGACAACTGGGAAGCAGACTTCCTCAGCAGGCACGACCGCCACCCGGGAGAGTGGGGACTTCATCAAGAAGTCTTCACGCAGATTGCAAGGCGGTGGGAACTGCCACAGGTGGACATGATGGCATCCCGCCTCAACAAAAAGCTACAGAGATATTGCGCCAAGTCAAGAGACCCTCAGGCGATAGCTGTAGACGCACTAGTGACACCGTGGGTGTTCCAGTCGGTTTATGTATTTCCTCCTCTTCCTCTCATACCAAAGGTGCTGAGAATCATAAGAAAAACAGGAGTGAGAACAATACTCATTGTTCCGGATTGGCCAAGAAGGACTTGGTATCCGGATCTGCAAGAAATGCTCACAGAGGACCCATGGCCTCTGCCTCTAAGACAGGACTTGTTGCAACACGGGCCCTGTCTGTTCCAAGACTTAACCACGGCTGCGTTTGACGGCATGGCGGTTGAACGCCGGATCCTAGCAGAAAAAGGCATTCCGGATGAGGTTATTCCTACGCTGATTAAGGCTAGGAAGGACGTGACGGCTAAACATTATCACTGTATAAGGCGAAAATATGTTGCTTGGTGTGAGGCCAGGAATGCCCCTACGGAGGAATTCCAGCTGGGCCGTTTCCTTCACTTCCTACAGTCGGGAGTGACTTTGGGCCTGAAATTGGGTTCCATTAAGGTCCAGATTTCGGCTCTATCCATTTTCTTTCAAAAAGAACTGGCTTCTCTTCCTGAAGTCCAGACGTTTGTAAAGGGAGTGCTGCATATTCAGCCCCCTTTTGTGCCTCCAGTGGCGCCTTGGGATCTTAACGTGGTGTTGAGTTTCCTGAAGTCACACTGGTTTGAACCACTCAAAAGCGTGGAGTTAAAATTTCTCACGTGGAAGGTGGTCATGCTATTGGCCTTGGCTTCAGCTAGGCGTGTGTCAGAATTAGTGGCTTTGTCACATAAAAGCCCCTATCTGGTTTTCCATATGGACAGGGCAGAACTGCGGACCCGTCCACAATTTCTGCCAAAAGTGGTGTCATCCTTTCATATGAACCAACCTATTGTGGTGCCTGTGGCTACTCGTGACTTGGAGGATTCCGAGTTACTAGATGTAGTCAGGGCTTTGAAGGTTTATGTAGCCAGAACGGCTAGAGTCAGGAAACCTGAATCGCTGTTTATCCCGTATGCATCCAACAAGCTGGGTGCTCCTGCTTCAAAGCAAACTATTGCTCGCTGGATCTGTAACACGATTCAGCAGGCTCATTCTGCGGCTGGATTGCCGCTTCCAAAATCAGTAAAAGCCCACTCCTCAAGGAAGGTGGGCTCTTCTTGGGCGGCTGCCCGAGGGGTCTCGGCATTACAGCTTTGCCGAGCAGCTACTTGGTCAGGTTCAAACACTTTTGCAAAGTTTTACAAGTTTGATACCCTGGCTGAGGAGGACCTTGTGTTTGCTCATTCGGTGCTGCAGAGTCATCCGCACTCTCCCGCCCGTTTGGGAGCTTTTGTATAATCCCCATGGTCCTTACGGAGTCCCCAGCATCCACTAGGATGTTAGAGAAAATAAGATTTTACTTACCGGTAAATCTATTTCTCGTAGTCCGTAGTGGATGCTGGGCGCCCGTCCCAAATGCGGACTTCTTCTGCAATACTTGTATATAGTTATTGCTTAAATAAGGGTTATGTTTGGTTGCATCAGGGTTGATCTGATGC
The DNA here is from genome assembly GCF_028390025.1 of Pseudophryne corroboree. Taxonomy (NCBI): domain Eukaryota; kingdom Metazoa; phylum Chordata; class Amphibia; order Anura; family Myobatrachidae; genus Pseudophryne; species Pseudophryne corroboree. The sequence goes on from NC_086454.1 coordinate 287,406,064, forward strand.
TCCGTTGTTGTTCATACTGTTAACTGGGTAAGTTTATCACGAGAGATATACGGTGTGATTGGTGTGACTGGTATGAGTCTTGCCCTGGATTCCAAAATCCTTTCCTTGTACTGTCAGCTCTTCCGGGCACAGTTTCTCTAACTGAGGTCTGGAGGAGGGACATAGAGGGAGGAGCCAGAGCACACCAGTATCCAAATTCTTAAAGTGCCCTGTCTCCTGCGGAGCCCGTCTATTCCCCATGGTCCTTACGGAGTCCCCAGCATCCACTACGGACTACGAGAAATAGATTTACCGGTAAGTAAAATCTTATTTTAACACTGTAGATGGTCTCTAGTATAGGCTGTATCAAACATTTAAATAATATAATTAAGTGGTCAGGAAAAGGTTAAACAAATCATAATAAATAGACAAGCATAATATAACCAGTACTGCACTTTCTAAGCACACATTCTCCCTCTTCATGGTAAGGCTCCTGTCTCTTCTTCCTGGTAGCTACTCTGGTCCAGAGCACTGATTGAGGACTCAGAACCACACACAGCAAACGTGGTAGAAGAAGTTGCTACCACTGGGCATGTGCAGCAGCTCTGCTTTGTTCCTTACACTGCATGATGTGGCGGCAGCTGTCATAATTGTATTATATACCATCACTATTGTTGTCATAATTTGAACTACTTGCCAAGAGGAGGGGGGTTTCCAGGCAACCAGAAACCCCCCTGTGTTTGCCTATGACACCTGCCTACGTTTGTGAAAGCATTTCAGGGAGTTTATGAAAGCAGCACCTACTGTATGTGCGTGGAGCTGAAGAATGTGGGGCAGATTTTTAAGCCTGCTGAAGTGATAAAGTGGAAGGTGATAAAGCACCAGCCAATCAGCTCCTAACTTCCATGTTACGGGCTGGGTTTGAAAAATGACAGTTAGGAGCTGATTGGCTGGCGCATTATCACCTTTCACTTTATCACTTCACCAGGCTTAATAAATCTGCCCTTGTGTAACATAACATTTGTTATATATACGTTGTTCTAACATTACCCACCAAAAGCCCACACGCCCAGCAGTCCTTCAGAAACAAACACCCCTTGCCCTTGCTCAATACAACTCCTCTTTGATACAGACCTAATAGAAGCATGGGGGTGATGGCAGATGATACTGGCATTAGTGACAACCTCAGGATGATGGAGTCAGAGTGGGCGAAAGCAGGAAATCTGTCTCTTCACCCCTTGCGCTTCTGATTAGCCAGATTAAAGTCCACATGGGTCTGGAGCTGAACTTTATGAATGGCCTATTGTATGCCACTGCGGCGGTGTGACTAGTGATGTGGTAGCGTAACTATAGTGGTGTGGGTGTGGTCTACATACAGGGTGTTGCCAGTGCTATAGGTTTTGCCTAGTGTCTACCTCAATCACTTTATAGTGGACCTATAACAGGAAAAAGGAGTTGTTTTTTTAAAGGGTGTGGGGATGTCTCTGGATGGAGCGACAGGGTGCAGGGGTGGGGGTCATTGGATGAAGGGATAGGGTTTAGGAGTGAGTGTGCCTGGATGAAGGGACAAGGTGTAGGGGTGAGGGTACCTGGATGAAGGGACAGGGTGTAGAGGTGAGGGTACCTGGATGAAGGGATAGGGTGCATGGGTGAGAGTATCTGGATGAAGGAACAGGGTGTACAAGTGAGGGTACCTAGATGAAGGGACAGGGTGTAGAGGTGAGGGTACCTGGATGAAGGAACAGGGTGTACGAGTGAGGGTACCTGGATGAAGAGACAGGATGTAGGGGTGAGAGTACCTGGATGAAGGGACAGAGTGTAGGGGTGAGAGTACCTGGATGAAGGGACAAGGTGTAGGGGGTGAGAGTACCTGGATGAAGGGACAAGGTGTAGGGGTGAGAGTACCTGGATGAAGGGACAGGGTGTAGAGGTGAGGGTACCAGGATGAAGGGACAGGGTGTAGAGGTGAGGATACCTGGAATAAGGGACAGGGTGTAGGGGGTGAGAGTACCTGGATGAAGGGACAAGGTGTAGGGGTGAGAGTACCTGGATGAAGGGACAGGGTGTAGAGGTGAGGATACCTAGAATAAGGGACAGGGTGTAGAGGTGAGGGTACCCGGAGAAGAGACAGGGTGTAGGGGTGGTGTTCCTGAATGAAGGGGACAGGGTGTGAGGTGAGGGTACCTGGATGAAGGGACAGAGTTTAGCGGTGAGGGTACCCAGATGAAGGTACAGGGTGTAGGGGCAAGGCTCAGATCAGGTTATCGGGATGAAGGGACAGAGTGTAGGGGCGAGGCTTCCTGTAGGGTGTACAATGTAGAGCTCCTATAGATCACCCTTATAAGTGCCCAATGCTGTGTGTTGTAGACTAAACTATCATGTGAGAGGGCAGGGGCTGGCTGGGCAGGGGGGCAGGGTGCCATCTGCCCCCCGGGCCAGTGCAATTTAAAGGTTCCAGGGCCACTGCTGTATTGCATTCCCTGTGAAAAGCTGGGCCACATGCTTGAGTCGGGTGGTCTTCTGTTTGCCGGCGGTCGGGCTCCCGGCGCTCAGTATACCGGCGCCGGGAGCCCGACAGCCGGAATACCGACAATTATTTTTCCTCGTGGGGGTCCACGACCCCCATAGAGGGAGAATAAAATAGTGTGGCGCGCGTAGCGCGCCACCGTGCCCGTAGCGTGGCGAGCGCAGCGAGCCCGCAAGGGGCTCATTTGCGCTCGCCAAGCTGTCGGTAAGCCGGCGGTCGGGCTCCCGGCGCCGGGATGCTGGTCGCCGGGAGCCCGACCGCCGGCCAGCCGTAGTGAACCCGCTTGAGTCTGCCCCCCAGGCTGAAAGTTGCCAGCCAGCCCCTGTGAGAGGGTCCCTGGATGACGGGCTATGGGAGAACTGGAACACTTCTAATGACTGGGCTCTTACCCATTCTGCCAGGAGTAGCTGCTCTTTGCGGGAACTCAGAAATGTCTTTCATGGGATGGCTCTGAGGATGGACTGGGGTGCCTCGGGCTGCTCCGTTGCCTCAGAATCATCCATGGTTGGAGGGGTAAGCAATAACTTCAGACCCAGGGGGCAGAGTTTAGCACAATCCAGGGTGGAGCTGCAGATGACATAGGCAGAGCTTTTAATGGGTCTGGGGGCAGCGCATTGGATGGGCTCTGGGGTAGGTGGGGCTTCTGGCGGATGGTTGAGGTGGATGGGCGATGCTACTTTGGGTAGCTGGGAGGTGAGTGAGCTGGGCTGTTGGTGGTGACAGGATTTTTTTTTACTGTCAGTACTGGCTGGGAGGGCCTGGAGCTGCTCCTCCACCTGCCCCACTGTAATCTGGCTCTGGCTTGGACTCTGTAGACGTACATTGGGAGTAATTCAGAGTTGATCGCAGCAGCAAATTTGTTAGCAGTTGGGGCAAAACCATGTGCACTGCAGGTGTGGCAGATATAACTTGTGCAGAGAGAGTTAGATTTGGGTGGGTTATTTTGTTTCTGTGCAGGGTAAATACTGGCTGCTTTATTTTTACACTGCAATCTAGATTTCAGTTTGAACACACCCCACCCAAATCTAACTCTCTCTGCACATGTTATATCTGCCTCCCCTGCAGTGCACATGGTTTTGCCCAACTGCTAACAAATTTGCTGCTACGATCAGGTCTGAATTACCCCCATTGTTCAGTGAACGTTGAAATTAATTAATCCCTTGTATTTGCCGATCTGTCTGATCGTTGCCCACATAGTTCAGTATAAAAAATAACCCATGGCACTTAATAATACAAGAATAAACCAATCTATACAGCAAAGATGAGCATGGCTACATCTGTATATATAGAAATTGTTAAAACAGTAAATATACATAAATATATACCTCCCGGGGGGTAAGGATAAGCACATGTACAAAATAAAATAAAAAATAAGAATTTACTTACCGATAATTCTATTTCTCGTAGTCCGTAGTGGATGCTGGGGACTCCGTCAGGACCATGGGGTTTAGCGGCTCCGCAGGAGACAGGGCACAATAATAAAAGCTTTAGGATCAGGTGGTGTGCACTGGCTCCTCCCCCTATGACCCTCCTCCAAGCCTCAGTTAGGATACTGTGCCCGGACGAGCGTGCATAATAAGGAAGGATATTGAATCCCGGGTAAGACTCAAACCAGCCACACCAATCACACCGGACAACCTGTGATCTGAACCCAGTTAACAGTATGATAACAACGAAGGAGCCTCTGCAAAGATGGCTCACAACAAGAATAACCCGATTTTTGTAACAATAACTATGTACAAGTATTGCAGACAATCCGCACTTGGGATGGGCGCCCAGCATCCACTACGGACTACGAGAAATAGAATTATCGGTAAGTAAATTCTTATTTTCTCTAACGTCCTAAGTGGATGCTGGGGACTCCGTCAGGACCATGGGGATTATACCAAAGCTCCCAAACGGGCGGGAGAGTGCGGATGACTCTGCAGCACCGAATGAGAGAACTCCAGGTCCTCCTCAGTCAGGGTGTGCCCCTGACCAAGTAGCATCTCGGCAAAGTTGTAAAGCCGAGACCCCTCGGGCAGCCGCCCAAGATGAGCCCACTTCCTTGTGGAATGGGCTTTTACTGATTTTGGCTGTGGCAAGCCTGCCACAGAATGTGCAAGCTGAATTGTACTACAAATCCAGCGAGCAATCGTCTGCTTAGAAGCAGGAACACCCATCTTGTTGGGTGCATACAGGCTAAACAGCGAGTCAGATTTTCTGACTCCAGTCGTCCTGGAAACATATATTTTCAGGGCCCTGACAACGTCAAGTAACTTGGAGTCCTCCAAGTCCCTAGTAGCCGCAAGTACCACAATAGGTTGGTTCATGTGAAAAACAGAAAACACCTTAAGGAGAAATTGAGGACGAGTCCTCAATTCTGCCCTGTCAGAATGAAAAATTAAGTAAGGGCTTTTATATGATAAAGCCGCCCATTCTGACACACGCCTGGCTGAAGCCAGGGCTAATAGAATCTTCACCTTCCATGTGAAATATTTTAATTCCACAGTGGTGAGTGGATCAAACCAATGTGACTTTAGGAAACTCAAAACAACATTGAGATCCCAAGGTGCCACTGGGGGCACCAAAGGAGGCTGTATATGCAGTACCCCTTTTACAAACGTCTGAACTTCAGGCACTGAAGCCAGTTCTTTCTGGAAGAAATTCGACAGGGTCGAAATTTGAACCTTAATGGACCCTAATTTTAGGCCCATAGACAGTCCTGTTTTCAGGAAATGTAGGAAACGACCCAGTTGGAATTCCTCTGTAGGGACCTTCTTGGCCTCACACCACGCAACATATTTTCGCCAAATGCGGTGAAAATGTTTTGCGGTTACATCCTTCCTGGCTTCGACCAGGGTAGGGATGACTTCATCTGGAATGCCCTTTCAGGATCCGGCGTTCAACTGCCATGCCGTCAAACGCAGCCGCGGTAAGTCTTGGAACAGACAAGGCCCCTGCTGGAGCAGGTCCTCTCTTAAAGGTAGAGGCCACGGTTCTTCCGTGAGCATCTCTTGAAGTTCCGGGTACCAAGTCCTTCTTGACCCATCCGGAACCACGAGTATCGTTCTTACTCATCTCCTTCTTATGATTCTCAGTACTTTTGGTATGAGATGCATAGGAGGGAACACATACCCTGACTGGTACACCCACAGTGTTACCAGAGCGTCCACCGCTATTGCCTGAGGGTCCCTTGACCTGGCGCAATATCTGTCTAGTTTTTTGTTCAGGCGGGACGCCATCATGTCCACCTTTGGTTTTTCCCAACGGTTTACAATCATGTGGAAGACTTCCCGCTGAAGTCCCCACTCTCCCGGGTGGAGGTTATGCCTGCTGAGGAAGTCTGCTTCCCAGTTTTCCACTCCCGGAATTAACACTGATGAGAGTGTTATCACATGATTTTTCGCCCAGCGAAGAATCCTTGCAGTTTCTGCCATTTCCCTCCTGCTTCATGTGCCGCCCTGTCTGTTTACGTGGGCGACTGCCGTGATGTTGTCCCACTGGATCAATACCGGCTGACCTTGAAGCAGAGGTCTTGCTAAGCTTAGAGCCTTGTAAATTGCCCTTAGCTCCAGTATATTTATGTGGAGAGAAGTCTCCAGACTTGATCACACTCCCTGGAAATTTTTTCCTTGTGTGACTGCTCCCCAGCCACTCAGGCTGGCATCCGTGGTCACCAGGACCCAGTCCTGAATGTCGAATCTGCGGCCCTTTCATAGATGAGCACTCTGCAGCCACCGCAGAAGAAAACACCCTTGTCCTTGGAGACAGGGTTATCCGCTGATGCATCTGAAGATGCGATCCGGACCATTTTCCCAGCAGATTCCACTGAAAGGTTCTTGCGTGAAATCTACCGAATGGGATCGCTTTGTAAGAAACCACCATTTTTCACAGGACCCTTGTGCAATGATGCACTGATACCTTTCCTGGTTTTAGGAGGTTCCTGACTAGCTCGGATAACTCCCTGGCCTTCTTCTCCAGGAGAAAACATCCTTTTCTGGACTGTGTCCAGAATCATTCCTAGGAACATTAGACGTGTCGTCGGAAAAGCTGCGATTTTGGAATATTTAGAATCCACTCGTGCTGTCGTAGAACTACTTGAGATAGTGCTACTCCGACCGCCAACTGTTCTCTGGACCTTGCCCTTATCAGGAAAGCGTCCATATTTCTTTTAGGAAGAATCATCATTTCGGCCATTACCATGGTAAAGACCCGGGGTGCCGTGGACAATCCAAACGGCAGCGTCTGAACTGATAGTGACAGTTCTGTACCACGAACCTGAGATACCCTTGGTGAGAAGGGCAAAATTTGGACATGTAGGTAAGCGTCCCTGATATCCAGTGACACCATATCGTCCTGGTTCGCTATCACTGCTCTGAGTGACTCCATCTTGATTTGAACCCTTGTATGTAATTGTTCAAATCTTTTAGATCTCACCGAGCCGTTTGGCTTCAGTACCACAATATAGTGTGGAATAATACCCCTTCCCTTGTTGTAGGAGGGGTACTTTGATTATCACCTGCTGGGAATACAGCCTGTGAATTTTTTTCCAATACTGCCTCCCTGTCGGAGGGAGACGTTGGTAAAGCAGACTTCAGGAACTTGTGAGGGGAAGACGTCTCGAATTTCCAATGTACACCTGGGATACTACGTGTAGGATCCAGGAGTCCACTTGCGAGTGAGCCCACTGCGTGCTGAAACTCTTGAGATGACCCCCCACCGCACCTGAGTCCGCTTGTATGGCCCCAGCGTCATGCTGCGGACTTGGCAGAAGCTGTGGAGGACTTCTGTTCCTGGGAATGGGCTGCCTGCTGCAGTCTTCTTCCCTTTCCTCTAACCCTGGGCAGATATGACTGGCCTTTTGCCCGCCTGCCTTTATGGGTACGAAAGGACTGAGACTGAAAAGACTGTGTCCTTTTCTGCTGAGATGTGACTTGGGGTAACAAAAGTGGATTTTCCAGCTGTTGCCATGGCCACCAGGTCCGATGGACCGCCCCTTTATACGGCAATACTTCCATGTGCCGTCTGGAATCTGCATCACCTGACCACTGTCGTGTCTATAAACATCGTCTGGCAGATATGGACATCACATCTACTCTTGATGCCAGAATGCAAATATCCCTCTGTGCATCTCGCATATATAGAAATGCATCCTTAAAATGCTCTATAGTCAATAAAATATTGTTCCTGTCAAGGGTATCAATATTTTCAGCCAGGAAATCCGACCAAGCCCCCCCAGCGCTGCACATCCAGGCTGAGGCGATTGCTGGTCGTAGTATAACACCAGTATGTGTGTATATACTTTTTAGGATATTTTTCAGCTTCCTATCAGCTGGCTCCTTGAGGGCGGCCGTATCTGGAGACGGTAACGCCACTTGTTTTTATAAGCGTGTGAGCGCCTTATCCACCCTAAGGTGTGTTTTCCAACTCGCCCTCACTTCTGGCGGGAAAAGGTATACCTCAAACAATTTTCTATCGGAGGAAACCCACGTATCATCACACACTTTAATTTATCTGATTCAGGAAAAACTACAAGTAGATTATTCCCACCCTACATAATACCCTTATTTGTGGTACTTGTAGTATCAGAAATATGTAACACCTCCTTCATTGCCCTTAACATGTAACGTGTGGCCCTAAAGGAAAATACGTTTGTTTCTTCACCGTCGACACTGAAGTCAGTGTCCGTGTCTGTGTCGACCAACTGAGGTAAATGGGCGTTTTTACAAGCCCCTGACGGTGTCTGAGACGCCTGGACAGGTACTAATTTGTTTGCCGGCCGTCTCATGTCGTCAACCGACCTTGCATCGTGTTGACATTATCACGTAATTCCTAAATAAGCCATCCATTCCGGTGTCGACTCCCTAGAGAGTGACATCACCAATACAGGCAATTTGCTCCGCCTCCTCACCAACATCGTCCTCCTACATGTCGACACACACGTACCGACACACAGCACACACACAGGGAATGCTCTGATAGAGGACAGGACCCCACTAGCCCTTTGGGGAGACAGAGGGAGAGTTTGCCAGCACACACCAAAAACGCTATAATTATACAGGGACAACCCCTTATACAAGTGTTTTCCCTTATAGCATTTTCACATATGTAATCATATCGCCAAATAAGTGCCCCCCCTCTCTGTTTTAACCCTGTTTCTGTAGTGCAGTGCAGGGGAGAGCCTGGGAGCCTTCCTCACAGCAGAGCTGAGCAGGAAAATGGCGCCGTGTGCTGAGGAGAATAGGCCCCGCCCCCTAAAACGGCGGGCTCTTCTCCCGGAGTTTGTGAGATCTGGCAGGGGTTAAATACATCCATATAGCCTCAAGGGCTATATGTGATGTATTTTAGCCATAAAAAAGGTATAATACATTGCTGCCCAGGGCGCCCCCCCCAGCGCCCTGCACCCTCCGTGACCGCTGGTATGAAGTGTGCTGACAACAATGGCGCACAGCTGCAGTGCTGTGCGCTACCTTATGAAGACTGAAAGTCTTCTGCCGCCTGTTTCTGGACCTCTTCAACTTCGGCATCTGCAAGGGGGGTCGGCGGCACGGCTCCGGGACGAACCCCAGGGTGAGACCTGTGTTCCGACTCCCTCTGGAGCTAATGGTGTCCAGTAGCCTAAGAAGCAAATCCATCCTGCACGCAGGTGAGTTTACTTCTCTCCCCTAAGTCCCTCGTAGCAGTGAGCCTGTTGCCAGCAGGACTCACTGAAAATAAAAAACCTAACTTAAACTTTTATTCTAAGCAGCTCAGGAGAGCCACCTAGATTGCACCCTTCTCGGCCGGGCACAAGAATCTAACTGAGGCTTGGAGGAGGGTCATAGGGGGAGGAGCCAGTGCACACCACCTGATCCTAAAGCTTTTATTATTGTGCCCTGTCTCCTGCGGAGCCGCTAAACCCCATGGTCCTGACGGAGTCCCCAGCATCCACTTAGGACGTTAGAGAAAAAATAAAAAAAATAAAATATATATATATATATATATATATATATATATACACACATCAGTGTGGTTCAAGTTAATACCCCTTTTCCACTAGCTGTTTTTACCCGTGTTTTTGCACGGGGGCGCGCATCGACACAGGTTTTTAGTAGGTGGAAACAGGTCAACACGGGTTGAGTGACCCGGGAATCCTACCCGGCTATTTACCTGGGTAGAACACGGTAATGGCACGGATAACGGTGCAGTGGAAACGGTCATTACACGTGTTTTCAGACCCGAGTAACGCTCTGAGACGCTGATTGGTGCTTCTGGGGCACTGGAAGATGATGTCATCCCTGGGAGACACGCTGGGCACATGCAGGCACCGCAGCAGCAAACAAACGCGGATGCATATCTATTGCAGCAGCTACAACACTACGCTGGGCACATGCAGGCATTGAGGCAGTTTGCAAACAAAACACTCTGAAGTCACGCTGGGTACATATAGATATTTTTATTGCAGCAGCTTCCAAACAAACAGACAATATACAGCAGCAGAAGCTCCAGCACAGCAACATGGCTACCCATACCTGGTCAGACACAGAGATCAAAGAGCTGCTTAATATTCGGGGAGAGGAAGAAATTAGAAGGCAGGTGACTGGAACAGTTAAGGATGCTATCGTCTGCAAGAACATATCCCTTATGCTGGCAGAAAGGGGCATCCAAAAAACCCAGCAACAAGTCGTTAACAAATTGAAGGCACTACACAGACAATTCACCAAAGTACACGACCATAACCGCAAGAAAAGTGGTGCTGGGCGTATGGAATGGGCATATTATGACCTATGCTATAGTGTCTTTGGCAAAACTGCGATAACAAATCCCATAGCACTATCGTCATCCAGCTCTGCCAGATGTCAGTCGACGACGACTGTGACGAAACACAGCACAGCCTTCCCAGCTCACAATGCAGCCCATCATCCCCGCTGCTTATATCGGACAGCAGTTTCGAAGACTCAACCGTCAATGATGATTCCATCAGTGCCACTATTGAGGACGTACCACAGTCTCAGGCGGAGACGTCGCAACCCCCCAAGACCACGACTTTGCGCTCAAATAGTAAGTATTACCGTTACAAATACAGTTGCAGCAGTCCCTATACAAAATCTATGTAAAGGCATGGTAATGTTGCAGAGTATAGCTAGTGTGCAGGTGGGAGAAGGCCACAAACACGTATATGCTACCACTGCTATTTGTTAATAGAATCATGGTAATGTTGCAGAGTATAGCTAGTGTGCAGGTGGGAGAAGGCCACAAACACGTATATGCTACCACTGCTATTTGTTAATAGAATCATGGTAATGTTGCAGAGTATAGCTAGTGTGCAGGTGGGAGAAGGCCACAAACACATATATGCTACCACTGCTATTTTTATATTGTTGCTTACATTCTGTTTCATCCCCTTCACAGTCTACAACATTCCACAGCGGAAAAAGAAACTGAACAAAACAGAACAAACGGTCAGAGCAATGAAGTCCATTATCGTGGATCACCTGCGTGAGGCGGATAGTGAGCTCAATGCCCAGGAAGATGCACGGCTTGAGAGATTTCTTGCGTCAGAAAAAGAAATTCATCAAACTTTTATGAGGCAGTTAATGACCGTGCATGATAGGCAGATGACATTTTTTGAACCCACGTTTGCACGTACCATAGGGAATACCACACAAGCACAACAGCAAGACACAGCCTACCCACAGCACCCACATGGTCCATACAACTATGAGCCTCCCTCAAATCCCCCAACACAAATCCCGCAATCCTCAGAATATCGGGTATATAGACAACTGCCTTAGAGCAGTGGGTGATAAAACAATGTTTGTGTTTTAAGGTTCTGTTTGCACTGTATCCTCAACCCTGATACCTACAAATGCAAACATTATTTTGATTTTACAAAGTGCCCTGTTGGCACTTTAAACTTTTATATTGTTACCTCAGAAAATGGGCAGTGGGATCCAGATATTGGGGCTACCTTTTATATTGTTACCTCAGAAAATGTGCGGCAGTGTGATCCAAATATTGGGGGTACCCCTGATACCTGCCAAACCAAACATTAGGTTTTTTTTTTACAGAGTGCCCTGTTTGCACTTTACTCTTTTATACTGTTACCTCAGGGCAGGTGTCTATACCATGTGGCCCTCTAGCTGTTGTGGAAACACATAGCAACACATGCTGGTACATGTTGTTCCACAACAGCTGGAGGGACACATGTTGAAGACCCCTTGCGTTATGTGGAATTTTACAGTGTCATGTTTGCACTTAAATATTTTATATTGTTACCTCAGAAAATGTGCGGCAGTGTGATCCAAATATTGGGGGTACCCCGATACCTGCCAAACCAAACATTAGGGTTTTTTTTTACAGAGTGTCCTGTTTGCACTTTTCTCTTTTATACTGTTACCTCAGGGCAGGTGTCTTCACTATGTGGCCCTCTAGCTGTTGTGGAAATACATAGCAACACATGCTGGTACATGTTGTTCCACAACAGCTGGAGGGACACATGTTGAAGGCCCCTTGCGTTATGTGGAATTTTACAGTGTCATGTTTGCACTTAAATATTTTATATTGTTACCTCAGAAAATGTGTGCCAACTGTTTAAAAGAAAACATATAATAACATAACTTTTGAACCAAATTTTTATAACTGAAAAACAAAATAAACAAAATTTGTTTGCACACAAAAACTTGTCTGTCTTCTCTACTGCAACATTGTTTGAAGATTAGCTGCAATGGTGGCCCTTATGCACTCGCTGGCAGCGTCATGCCCCCCCACCAAGCCTGGTGCATCATGTACAGTGACCCCCGCCCCATGATCATGCACATTCCACTCGGGGAGAAAGTTTTCCTTTTGAATCTCACATATGTTATGTAGAATGCAGCAGGCTGCTACTATATCTGGCATTATTTTCAAGTCCACATCATTCCTCTTCATGAGGCAGCGCCAGCGTCCTTTTAAACGCCCAAACGCATTCTCCACTGCCATACGGGCCGAACTTAGGGCATGGGTATATGATGTATGTTCGGGGGATAAGTGAACATGCTGGGTGTAGCCCTTCATTAGCCAGCGCTGTAATGGGGATGCTGCATCGCCAGTGAGGTGGACCGGGATGTCCACACCATGTACGATCACCGATTTCTGTTAATAAAACATTAATATTATTACAGGGGTAAAACTTGACTATTGGTTTATGGGCGAACATTAGTTTAAGTAGTAAATAATCTTACCTCTCGAGGGAAAAGCCATCCACCAAGATTGTCCTCAGCAATACTGTAAAGATCGGAGTTGGCGAGAACCCTTGCATCATGTGACCGTCCGGGCCACCCTATGAAGACATCTGTGAAACTAAAAATAAAGGTTTAGGCATTATCATAAAACAGGCCAAGCCTATTTCAAACACATTAGTGAAACAGTGCTTACCAGTATTTGTGGTCCACTACAGCTTGCAGAACAATGGAATGCCAAACCTTACGATTGTAATAGTCTGCTGGGTTGTCACGGGGGGCGATGATCGGGATGTGGCATCTATGGCACCAGCACACTGTGGGTAGCCACGCTTCTTAAACCCTTTTATAGTCGCATCTAGCCGCTGTCCTTGTGGCAAGGAAATAAAGCGATGGTACATGGTATCCAGCAATGCCCACGTGATCTGGTAGACAATCTTGCAGACCGTGCAAATCCCTACTCCAAATAAACTGGAAACTGTGCGATACTCTCCAGGGGTAGCATACCACCAGAGAGCAATCGCTAATCTCCTGGCTGGCTCAATGGGCTTCCGGAACCTGGTGGTCTGCATGGTTATTGCGGGGGACAGTAGTTACAAAACATACTCGAATGTAGCGCGAGACATCCTGAAGTTTTCCATCCACTGCTCCTCCTGATATGCTAGAATGGTCTGCATAGATGATTCTCCATGTCTGCGATCTCTCACCCACATTCTTCGGCTTGGTGTAAAGTTCATTGTTATGAGACAAATAACAACAGTGGATGATATACGCGCTCTCCTCCTTTTCAAATATTTGCGTCGATAGGTAGCCCTCTCTGCAAAGAATTGAGCTCTCCTTCTCCAGCTCTGCAGTAGGTAGCACAAGGTGAAAAGCTGCATCAAGCTGTCTGTAGCAAAAATAAGCAGCAGTAAACTGCAAACAGTCTGCGACTCCATGCTAGACACAGCTACTGCACCGGCGTCCATTGCTGTAATGCTGTGAGCAGGCCCCACCCCTCCCTTTTGGTCCTTTTGATGACATCATCTTGATGAGACAGTAAAAAGTCCATTTGTAATGACAGCAATAGGCTTTTACAGAGCTTACCCTGGTTAGGTGGAAACAGATCAGACACGGGAATAACCCGTGTCGAAGTGTAGTGGAAACGGGGTGGCCGACACGGGTTGCAGCCGTGTTAAACATCCCGGATCGGACACGGTACTTAGGTGGAAAAGGGGTATAATAGTCCACTAATATGATATCTAGCAATCTAATACAGTACATATCAATATCCAGTGAATTGAGAGACCATTTAGAAGCTAGTAAGCTGTATACGGAACTCCATTTCTCATAAGGACAGGAAAGTATCCAGTTAATTTGTAAAATGGTATATAGAGTATATTGCCAAAGAGGGATTCCAACCACTGAGACTCTCAGATGTAAAGTACACAGACAGTCTCAATGTGATCTCAGTCTAATGCCATAAAATAAATAGCCAGGTATGGAGTGTCTCACCATTATGCGCGTGCAGTTGGCACTCACACACGGTCCTTCTCACTGCCTGTCAGGACCAACAGTGCAGGTAGTAGGCATGTCACATGGACTGGACATACAAATACACCGCCTAACTAAGTGCGCTCCGAGCCTCTGTATGTCACAGTAGCCGGGATGTCAGTGCTTGGCATTGGGTAGGTTTGTGGGTGGTCCGGGTATCAGACTGGTATTCCACTCAAGGCTATGCAGGCATCTAAGCACTGGATATGTTGCTGGATGGAGAGTAGAAAACCAACCACGGGAAAACCTGTATCTTCAACGCATTTCACCGCACAGCAGGGCGCCTGGTGGACGCTGATATACAGTACATTCTTTTTAGAGCATTATTAGGTACAGCACCTTCAACCAATGTTTTTCTACATTGTTCAGTGTATTGTTAGGATAACAATACTACAAATTAACAAAAGACAACTCTCGGAAATTTCAATTAAACAAGTACTCACTACCAAACAACTCTTCAATAACACAAAACCACCACACATAGTAAATCCTGTGATAGGTATAAAACTGACATTTTGTAAAGCTTGGTTGTTCATTTTTGCCTGCACTACACTCTGCAAGGTTTACGGACTGGGAAGTCTCCCTGTACTAAACAGGCTGTGTTGGTAATTCTACATTGCCAGGATACCTTTTTTGGTTTGCTGTGGGGCCCAGGGTCTTTTAGCCTGTGGTATAAGGGCTGTCGATATCATGTTGGTGTTTTCTCACTCGTTCTTACATAATTGGTGTTGTTGTCTTGATGAATACTGATACATACAGCAGAGATGGACTTCCAATCAGAGCATAAAAAATTGAAGGACTGATCACTTAAGGGGGGTACACACTAGGCGATTTCAGCCTAAAAAATAAACAATAACGACATAAATGTCATTATCGCTTATTTTTAGGCTTATATCGTCCAGTGTGTATGGGGGTAATATTGGTGACCGATGAACGGTGCGCGCTCCTGCACGTCATTCAGCATTCACCAATATTGAGGTAACATGCAGCTCAACCCGTCAATGTCAGGCTGAGCTGCATGTTCGGGAATGGTGGCGGTGACGTCACTGAACATTATGGTTGACCAATAATGTTCAGTGTATACGCACTATATCGTTGAAACCAGTGACGTAACTAGACATTTTAGCGCTGTGTGCAAGAAACAGCATCGGCGCACCACCCCTTCCCCCCATACACAAATCAGGGCCAGTGCACGCCGTAGCTGCACGTAAAATATATAGGAGCGTGGCTTCATGGGGGAAGGGGCGTGGCCACAGACCTCCCTTTTACACATTAAAGCAGGCAGAGTCCCCCTTATTACACATAACGGCAGCAGAGTCCTCCTTTTTACACATTACAGCATGCAGAGTCCCCCTTTTTACACATTAGGCAGGAAGAGTCTCCTTTTTATACATTACAGCAACAGAGCCCCCTTTTTTACACATTATGGCAGGCAGTCCCCTTTTTTACACATTATGACAGGCAATCCCCCTTTTTTACACATTATGGCAGACAGTCCCCTTATTTTTTTATTTTGTTTTACACAAATTATAGCTGGCAGTCCCCCATTTCTACACATTATGGAAGGCAGTCCCCTTTTTTTACACATTACGGCAGGCAGTCCCCCTTTTTTATAGATAATGAAAGGCAGTCCCCCTTTTTTATAGATTATGACAGGTAGTCCCCCTTTTTAAACATTATGGGAGGGAGGGAGGGGAGAGAGTTATACTCACCTGCAATGAGCCGGCATGCGTATCCTCTGTCCTCTTCCTGTTCCTGCCCTACGCTGTGCTCTGCCGGCTTCTGTTCCCCTACTTGAGGCGCCGTGAGGGGGATGCACAGGAAGCACACTCTCTCCATTCTGCAGGACCGACGTGGATGCAGGGCATAATGAGGCAGTGAGTAGGTTGGGCTTTGGCTGCCCACTTGTCTCACACTAACAAGAGCTACGGCTGGAGAGTGGGGACCAGGGAGGGGGCAGAGCCTGCAGGCACTGTTCATGCTGCAGGACATGGATGCGGGGGGGGGGGGGGGGTAGACTTTTAGCAGCCGGCTTCTGTTCCCCTACTGGAGGCACCGTGGGAAGGGGGGGTACGTGAAGCACTCTCCGTGCAGGGAGGTGGCGGAGCCTGCGGATGGGCAGCGCTTGTGCCATGTAGGTAACTACATAATGTGTGCCATGAAGGAGCTGGGCGCACCTCATCGCAGGAAGCGCTCAGCTAGCGGCAGAGGTTTTGGAGCTGCTTTCCATCATAGACAGTAGTGGCCCTGCGGGTTGTGCCGTCGGTCCTGCGCCCACAGTGCACATGCACTGTGTGCCAGGTACCACTGGCACACACCTAGTTACGGCCCTGTTGAACACTATAATGTTCAACCATATAGTCATCCATCGCCGGCATTCCAGAATCGGCTAGTGTGTACCCACCTTCAGAGCAAGGTTTGTAGACAATGATAGATCTGATGTTGCTAGATTGTGTGAAGTTAAAACAATATGGCAAAGTCTTGCATAGCTAAGGCTTAATCAGATAATGTAATAAACCAGATAAAGCAGGCCTTGGTTTACACTAGGCTAAAGGTAGTTTGTGCATATTAGAAGGAATACAAAGGTAGTTAATTCTGGCTACTTTGTTGTTAGTTTCCAGTTTCCATGATTAGAAACAACCCAAGTTTCCTCAGTAAGGTTATAGGACCTGCACACTTAAAGCTCTAACTGAACGATATGAACATTCTCATTCATTAATGAACAAGAACTCGTTCATATAGTTCAGTGTGTAGGCACCAACAATGAATGATGCGAGGCCCCGCACTCGTTCATCGTTGGTGCCGACTCGTTTATAGTTGATCGCACGGGCAGCAAAAAGTTGCTACGTGCGATCAACTCGGAATGACCCTCTTAATCTGGAATTGATGAGGCCAGGGGGAGTTTATCAGGACAGACTGAACACATTTTCCTTATGATAATAGTTAGACATTGTTTTATTTAATACCTGAATTTGTCTTATCATTGCACCTACATCCATTTTTTGTCAGTTTAACCAATAGTAAGTTTAGGTGAAGTTGGAATAGTTTTCATGAATAACTTTTATTCCACCATTTTTAAACATAGTAAATAGTGGAGGAGAATGCTGTCTGACAAAAATTAACCCAACACTTTCATACAGTATGTGCAGAAGGATTTGTACTAGAAGAACCATTTGTGATAGCCTAGAATTGTACTGTGACTGGAGAGTTTAATTCAGTCCTTCTATTTCTTCAGCAGCTCCTGATACTGTGTAAAGGAAGGAAACTGTTTGTCTTGTGCTTCCTTAGAATATCAGATCTTATTCATTTGTTTGCTGTATCCATGCTGCAATGTTTTCAAAAGTCTTTAATCCACTGTAGCTAAATAAATAATGCACTGTAGAATCACTGCATATTGCATAAGGCTTTTCATACTCTTTTGCCTGTTTACAACATATGCTTTTCAAACAATTAGACAATTAGAGAACAGTTTCCAATATATATATATTTTTCTCTCATTAAATACATCATTGTTCCATCTGCATTAGAGGAGTCAACATTGCAGCCACCAGTGAATAAAGCCTAGACACTTCAATGTAAGTCATTTCAATGAGTAGTGTAGTTAAAGTACTTTACCATATCTTACTGAAAAAGGCATTCTACCTGTGTCCCATGCCTCAAAATAGAATGGAAGTTGGGCTACCTACCCGTTACTCTCCCATGAGATACATCTGTTCCATGTGTCCACACGATAAATGCCCAGTTACCACCCAGAAAGTCCCATTTCACGAAAAGACTAAGGGGGTCATTCCGACCTGATCGCACGCTAGCTTTTTCTCTGACGTCCTAGTGGATGCTGGGAACTCCGTAAGGACCATGGGGAATAGCGGCTCCGCAGGAGACTGGGCACAAAAGTAAAGCTTTAGGACTACCTGGTGTGCACTGGCTCCTCCCCCTATGACCCTCCTCCAAGCCTCAGTTATATTTTTGTGCCCGGCCGAGAAGGGTGCACACTAGGGGCTCTCCTGAGCTTCTTAGTGAAAGTTTAGTTTTAGGTTTTTTATTTTCAGTGAGACCTGCTGGCAACAGGCTCACTGCATCGAGGGACTAAGGGGAGAAGAAGCGAACTCACCTGCGTGCAGAGTGGATTGGGCTTCTTAGGCTACTGGACACCATTAGCTCCAGAGGGACCGAACACAGGCCCAGCCTCGGAGCTCGGTCCCAGAGCCGCGCCGCCGGCCCCCTTACAGAGCCAGAAGCAAGAAGAGTCCGGAAAATTGGCGGCAAAAGACATCAGTCTTCAACAAGGTAGCGCACAGCACTGCAGCTGTGCGCCATTGTTACTCAGGCACACTTCACACTTCGGTCACTGAGGGTGCAGGGCGCTAGGGGGGGGCGCCCTGAGCAGCAATGTAAACACCTTGGCTGGCATAAATACACCACATATAACCCCCAGGGCTATATGGATGTATTTTAACCCCTGCCAGAACTCACCAAAAAGCGGGAGAAAAGGCCGCCGAGAAGGGGGCGGAGCCTATCTCCTCAGCACACGGGCGCCATTTTCCATCACAGCTCCGCTGGAAGGACGTCTCCCTGACTCTCCCCTGCAGTCCTGCACTACAGAAAAGGGTAAAAAAGAGAGAGGGGCACTAATTTGGCGCAGTTTAATACTAACAGCAGCTATAAAGGGAAAAGCACATTTTATAGTGGTATTCCTGTCTATATATAGCGCTCTGGTGTGTGCTGGCATACTCTCCCTCTGTCTCCCCAAAGGGCTAGTGGGGTCCTGTCCTCTATCAGAGCATTCCCTGTGTGTGTGCGGTGTGTCGGTACGATTGTGTCGACATGTTTGAGGAGGAAAATGAGATGGAGGCGGAGCAATTGCCTATTATAGAGTTGTCATCCCCTAGGGAGTCGACACCTGAGTGGATGAGCTTATGGAAGGAATTGCGTGACAGTGTCAGCTCTTTACGACAGACAGTTGACGACATGAGACAGCCGGCTACTCAGCTTGTGCCTGTCCAGGGGTCTCAAACGCTATCAGGGGCTCTAAAACGCCCGTTACCTCAAATGGCAGACACAGACACGGATACTGACTCCAGTGTCGATGATGAGGAGACAAACGTGACTTCCACTAGGCCCACACGTTACATGATTGAAGCAATGAAAAATGTATTGCATATCTCTGATAATACAAGTACCACTAAAAAGGGTATTATGTTTGGTGAGAAAAAACTGCCTGTAGTTTTTCCTGTATCCGAGGAATTAAATGAAGTGTGTGATGAGGCGTGGGTTTCCCCCGATAAAAAACTGATAATTCCTAAAAGGTTATTGGCATCGTACCCTTTCCCGCCAGAGGATAGGGCACGTTGGGAAATATCCCCTAGGTAGGGTGGATAAAGCGCTCACACGCTTGTCAAAACAGGTGGCACTACCCTCTCCTGATACGGCCGCCCTAAAGGAACCTGCCGATAGGAAGCTGGAGAATATCCTAAAATGTATATACACTCACACGGGTGTTATACTACGACCAGCAATCGCCTCAGCCTGGATGTGCAGTGCGGGCCTGGCGTGGTCGGATTCCCTGACTGAAAATATTGATACCCTAGATAGGGACAGTATATTACTGACTATAGAGCATTTGAAGGATGCATTTTTATATATGCGTGATGCACAGAGGGATATTTGCCGACTGGCATCAAGAGTTAGCGCGCCGTCCATTTCTGCAAGAAGAGGTTTATGGACGCGGCAGTGGTCAGGTGATGCGGATTCTAAAAGGCACATGGAGTATTGCCTTATAAGGGGGAGGAGTTATTTGGGGTAGGTCTATCAGACCTGGTAGCCACGACAACTGCTGGAAAATCCACATTTTTACCCCAGGTAGCTTCTCAACCTAAGAAGACGCCGTATTATCAGGCGCAGTCCTTTCGGCCCCATAAGGGCAAGCGGGAAAAAGGCGCCTCATTTCTGCCCCGTGGCAGAGGGAGAGGAAAAAGGCTGCAGCAAACAGCCAGTTCCCAGGAACAAAAGCCCTCTCCCGCCTCCGCAAAGTCCTCAGCATGACGCTGGGGCTTTACAAGCGGACTCAGGCACGGTGGGGGCCCGTCTCAAGAAGTTCAGTGCGCAGTGGGCTCACTCGCAAGTGGACCCCTGGATCCTTCAGGTGGTATCTCAGGGGTACAAATTGGAATTCGAGACGTCTCCCCCTCGCCGTTTTCTAAAGTCTGCTTTACCGACGTCTCCCTCAGACAGGGAGGCAGTATTGGAAGCCATTCACAAGCTGTATTCCCAGCAGGTGATAATCAAGGTACCCCTCCTACAACAGGGAAAGGGGTACTATTCCACACTATTTGTGGTACCGAAGCCGGACGGCTCGGTAAGACCAATTTTAAATCTAAAATCCTTGAACACTTACATACAAAGGTTCAAATTCAAGATGGAGTCACTCAGAGCAGTGATTGCAAACCTGGAAGAAGGGGACTATATGGTGTCTCTGGACATCAAAGATGCTTACCTACATGTCCCAATTTACCCTTCTCACCAAGGGTACCTCAGGTTTGTGGTACAGAACTGTCACTATCAGTTTCAGACGCTGCCGTATGGATTGTCCACGGCACCCAGGGTCTTTACCAAGGTAATGGCCGAAATGATGATACTCCTTCGAAGGAAGGGAGTTTTAGTTATCCCTTACTTGGACGATCTCCTGATAAGGGCAAGATCCAGGGAACAGTTGGAAGTCGGGGTAGCACTATCTCAGATAGTGCTGCGCCAGCACGGTTGGATTCTCAATATTCCAAAATCGCAGCTGATCCCGACGACACGACTTCTATTCCTAGGGATGATCCTGGACACAGTCCAGAAAAAGGTGTTTCTCCCGGAGGAGAAAGCCAGGGAGTTATCCGAACTAGTCAGAAATCTCCTAAAACCAGGCCAAGTCTCAGTGCATCAATGCACAAGGGTCCTGGGAAAGATGGTGGCTTCTTACGAAGCAATCCCATTCGGCAGATTCCACGCAAGAACCTTCCAGTGGGATCTGCTAGACAAATGGTCCGGGTCGCATCTTCAGATGCATCAGCGGATAATCTTGTCACCAAAGACAAGGGTGTCTCTCCTGTGGTGGTTGCAGAGTGCTCATCTTCTAGAGGGCCGCAGATTCGGCATTCAGGACTGGGTCCTGGTGACCATGGATGCCAGCCTGAGAGGCTGGGGAGCAGTCACACAGGGAAGAAATTTCCAGGGCTTGTGGTCAAACCTGGAGACATCACTTCACATAAATATCCTGGAGCTAAGGGCCATCTACAATGCTCTAAGCCTAGCAAGACCTTTGCTTCAAGGTCAGCCGGTGCTGATCCAGTCAGACAACATCACGGCAGTCGCCCACGTAAACAGACAGGGCGGCACAAGAAGCAGGAGGGCAATGGCAGAAGCTGCAAGGATTCTTCGCTGGGCGGAAAATCATGTGATAGCACTGTCAGCAGTGTTCATTCCGGGAGTGGACAACTGGGAAGCAGACTTCCTCAGCAGACACGACCTCCACCCGGGAGAGTGGGGACTTCACCCAGAAGTCTTCCACATGATTGTGAACCGTTGGGAAAAACCAAAGGTGGACATGATGGCGTCCCGCCTCAACAAAAAACTAGACAGGTATTGCGCCAGGTCAAGGGACCCTCAGGCAATAGCTGTGGACGCTCTGGTAACACCGTGGGTGTACCAGTCAGTGTATGTGTTCCCTCCTCTGCCTCTCATACCCAAGGTACTGAGAATCATAAGAAGGAGAGGAGTAAAGACTATACTCGTGGCTCCGGATTGGCCAAGAAGGACTTGGTACCCGGAACTTCAAGAGATGCTCACAGAGGACCCGTGGCCTCTACCTCTAAGAAGGGACCTGCTCCAGCAGGGACCCTGTCTGTTCCAAGACTTACCGCGGCTGCGTTTGACGGCATGGCGGTTGAACGCCGGATCCTGAAGGAAAAAGGCATTCCGGATGAAGTCATCCCTACCCTGATCAAAGCCAGGAAGGATGTAACCGTACAGCATTATCACCGTATTTGGCGTAAATATGTTGCGTGGTGCGAGGCCCGGAAGGCCCCTACAGAGGAATTTCAACTGGGTCGTTTCCTGCATTTCCTGCAAACAGGACTGTCTATGGGCCTAAAATTAGGGTCCATTAAGGTTCAAATTTCGGCCCTGTCGATTTTCTTCCAGAAAGAACTGGCTTCAGTTCCTGAAGTTCAGACGTTTGTCAAGGGAGTACTGCATATACAGCCTCCTTTTGTGCCTCCAGTGGCACCTTGGGATCTCAATGTAGTTTTGGGGTTCCTAAAATCACATTGGTTTGAACCACTCACCACTGTGGACTTAAAATATCTCACATGGAAAGTGGTAATGCTGTTGGCCCTGGCTTCAGCCAGGCGTGTCTCAGAATTGGCGGCTTTATCCTATAAAAGCCCTTACCTAATTTTTCATACGGACAGGGCAGAATTGAGGACTCGTCCTCAATTTCTCCCTAAGGTGGTTTCAGCGTTTCACTTGAACCAGCCTATTGTGGTACCTGCGGCTACTAGGGACTTGGAGGACTCCAAGTTGCTGGACATAGTCAGGGCCCTGAAAATATATGTTTCCAGGACGGCTGCAGTCAGAAAATCTGACTCGCTGTTTATCCTGTATGCACCCAACAAGCTGGGTGCTCCTGCTTCTAAGCAGACTATTGCTCGTTGGATTTGTAGTACAATTCAGCTTGCACATTCTGTGGCAGGCCTGCCACAGCCAAAATCTGTAAAAGCCCATTCCACAAGGAAGGTGAGCTCATCTTGGGCGGCTGCCCGAGGGGTCTCGGCTTTACAACTTTGCCGAGCAGCTACTTGGTCAGGGGCAAACACGTTTGCTAAATTCTACAAATTTGATACCCTGGCTGAGGAGGACCTGGAGTTCTCTCATTCGGTGCTGCAGAGTCATCCGCACTCTCCCGCCCGTTTGGGAGCTTTGGTATAATCCCCATGGTCCTTACGGAGTTCCCAGCATCCACTAGGACGTCAGAGAAAATAAGAATTTACTTACCGATAATTCTATTTCTCGTAGTCCGTAGTGGATGCTGGGCGCCCATCCCAAGTGCGGATTGTCTGCAATACTTGTACATAGTTATTGTTACAAAAATCGGGTTATTATTGTTGTGAGCCATCTTTTCAGAGGCTCCCCTGTTATCATGCTGTTAACTGGGTTCAGATCACAGGTTGTACGGTGTGATTGGTGTGGCTGGTATGAGTCTTACCCGGGATTCAATATCCTTCCTTATTGTGTACGCTCGTCCGGGCACAGTATCCTAACTGAGGCTTGGAGGAGGGTCATAGGGGGAGGAGCCAGTGCACACCAGGTAGTCCTAAAGCTTTACTTTTGTGCCCAGTCTCCTGCGGAGCCGCTATTCCCCATGGTCCTTACGGAGTTCCCAGCATCCACTACGGACTACGAGAAATAGAATTATCGGTAAGTAAATTCTTATTTTTTCACTGCGCTGCAATCAGGTCAGAGCTACGCATGCGTATGCACCGCAATGTGCAGGCGCATCGTATGGCTACAAAGCGGATCGTTGCTAGGCGATGGATTGTACGAAGAATCCTTTTGCACAGCCGATCGCAAGGAGATTGACAGGAATAAAGCGTTTGTGGGTGTCAACTGACCATTTTCTGGGAGTGGTTGGAAAAACGCAGGCGTGTCCAAGTGTTTGCAGGGCGGCTGTCTGACGTCAATTCCAGCCCCCGGACAGGCTGAAGTGATCGCAAGGGCTGAGTAAGTTCAGAGCTACTCAGAAACTGCACAAAATTTTGCACAGTTCGGCTGCACATGCGATCGCACACTTGCAAGGCTAAAATACACTCCCCTGTGGGCGGCGACGATGCGTTCGCACGGCTGCTAAAAACAGCTAGCGAGCGATTAACTCGGAATGACCCCCTAAGTCTGCTTGAGATTTGACTCATTTGGAGCTCATTGCCACTGCGGAAACTTCATGCGTCACAAGTTCAGATCGCGTTTGCATGGTTTGCAGAAGATGTGTCTGGTTTTGCACTTGGGTCCAATTCAGAATCAGGCCCAAAGTCTAGATATAAGTCAGAGCTTATGTTCAGATTTTGTGGATAGTATAGAAGAAAAAGTAAAGAGGGACAGAAACACAGAGAACAGACCTATCATATTGTGTTTGCAAGCCTGTCCCGGACGTGCAACTGTCATCATGAGTGTCTGGACTTGCTCCAGCCTCATGCTAGGTGAAAAGATCCATCATACTATGCACCAGCTTCACCAACTAAATTTTCTTGTACAGTATGTGCAAATATACTTGGGAATAAAGAGTTTTCTGATTCTGATGTTCACGCATGGAAGTTGCAATACCTGCAATGTCACTCCTGTGACACTCCCACGCAATAGGGTTGATCGCATAGTCGCCACCCAGTTACCACCCAGAAATGTAAATTTTCACAGAAAGTGTGGTCCTTCAACAGACGGAATAATGCATTTGCATGAGCGAAATCCATCAGTTAGTGTGATTCCTCCTCCCAGTCCTCAAACCCCTGGCATCTCTCCTCTGTCCACCCCCTTCTCACCTTCCCTCCTCACTCTCTGCCCTTGACTTTGCCACCTACTTCACATCTAAAATTGACTCCACACATCAGGACTTCACATCCCTCCAGATCCTCAGCACCCTGCCGCCTTCTTTCCTAGCCTACCCCTTCCCATCCATAGTACCAACCCTGACTTCCTTTTCCCATGTATCTGGAGTTGAAGTAATTTCCCTAATCCAGTCCTCTCAAATTCTACCTCACCCCTTGACCCTAACCCCTCCTGCCTTCTTCGCTACCTCTCTTCTTTTTTCTGCCTGTCATTTTGCCCATCTACTCAATCTGTCAGTCTCATTAGGCACTGTCCCCTCTGCCTTCAAGCATGCCTTTGTGTCCTCTATTCTTAAAAAAACTACCCTTGATTCTAGCACTCTCTCCAACTACTGACCCATCTCTCTCCTCCCTTTTGCCTCTAAATTCCTTGAGCATATTGTTTGCAACTGCCTTACATTTTTCTTTCCTCCCACTCCCTGTTAGACCCAATTCAGTCTGGCTGCCGTCCTCTCCACTCCACTGAAACTGCCTTCATGAAAGTCAGCAGTGACCTCCTTGCTGCCAAATCCAAGGGTCACTACTATGTGCTCATTCTCCTTGATCGCTCTGCTGCTTTAGGTGAGCTCCAAAATAATTTCTATGCTGATTATACCCAGATCTACTGTACCTTTCCTCCCATGACCTCGCCCCCTCTCTCCTCACTCATATCTCCAACTGTCTGTCTGTTATCTCTTCCTGGATGTCCAAGCACTTTCTTAAACTTGACATGTCTAAGACTGAGCTGATCATCTTCCCACCCTCCTGCATAACCTCACTTCCCACAATTGTATTATCTGTTGATGGCACTACTATCTCCTCTAGCCCCCAAGTGCACTGTCTTGGAATTATCCTTAACTCCTCCCTCTCCTTCAACCCAAACATCCAGTTCCTTTTGCAGTCCTGCCATTTCCATCTAAGAAATAGTTCCAGGATAAGACCCTTTATCACCCTGAAAGCTATTAAGACGCTCATCCGCTCACTGGTCATCTCCAGAGTGGACTACTGTAACTTCTACCTATTTGTCCCTCCATGACTACCACATCTCTTCACTCCAATGTGTCCTCAATGCTGCTGCCCAGCATATCTTCCTTTCCAAATGTACCATGTCTGCCTCCCCTCTCCTACAAGCCCTACACTTGCTCCCCTTCAGAACCCAATTCAGACTTCTCACACTCACTTACAAAGCCATTCCTCTCCCATTTACTTCCCCGATGTTATCTCCCTTCACACTCCCCCTCTTCATTTCACAAATGAATGCCGTCTCTCTTGACAACCAATTACTTCCTCCCACACATGCTGCACCCTACCTCTGGAATTCTCTTCCTATCATACTCTCCACCTCTCTACAAAACTTCAGGCTCTCAAGATCCACTTCTTCATCAAAGCCATCCATCTCAAATCCGGTATTCAGTTGATTGGTTGACAGTCAAAACTCTACAGTCAGTAGGTTGACACCAAATGGTCGTCAAGGTCAAAATATCAACAGGTTCAAATGGGCAACACAAAAGGTCCACATGAGTTTTTGGTTTTTTTAGTTTTTTTTTTTTACTTTTTCATACTTTACCATCCACATGGACTATGATTAGGAATAGTAACCTGTGCCGAGTGCAGCAGTAGCATGGCGAGAGGACGCGGTACACTAATTAGGGTTCTATTTGCAAATAGGTCAAATTTGACACAAAAAAAATTAAAAACTCATGTTGACTTTTTCATGTGTCGACCATTTCTGTGTTGACCTTTTAACCATGTTGACCTTTTCACCATGTCGACCTTCTGCATGTTAACCATTTGGTGTCGATCTAGACAGTGTCAACCTTTTGGCTGTCAACCTAATGACCCATAACTCTCTCATCCTAACCCTCTGTCCCATGCTCGCTGTCTACCCCATCTTTGTCACTCCTGTTTTTCTGCTCCTCCCTTTAGAATGTAAGCTCTCACAAGCAGAGCCCTCTTTCCTCATGTGCTTATCCTTTCTCTTACTTATACTATCATCTACTCCATACCAGTGATGTCACCGCACGTCCCTGCTCCATACTCCCTACAATGGCACCTAACCCTTTGTTTCTGCCACCTTGCTGCTTATTTGAGTGTTATGACCACTGATGCAGAAATGTTTAGAAACCATGTACCATGTACGTGTCCTGCATTGTCTTGTACGCAAGTCACTATTTTCTTGTACTGCTCGTTTGTTTTGTACTTTGTAAGGCGCTATACAACCCTTGTGGAGCCATATAAAGAATAATAATAATGATGTCCAATCGTTGACGTTTGCATGCATGAGCATTATGCGGAGATCTTTTCCCATTTGCAGCTGGCTCAAAATTGTGACGCAATGAAAGCAGTTTTACACAAAAGTTCTTATTATGAAGGATCTGCCCAGAGGCATCTTTAATGTACATATCAATGAGTAATAATTTGGGAAGGATCAATTATATAATTTCCCTGTGAGTCTTTGCAGTCAAATGACCAAGAAGGTATCGAAATGGAAAAAGCGATCCCAGTTGCACTGTCTATTATGTAGATGTGTAGAAGGGCACCATAACTGATTATGCTTAATATATAAAGATGGTGTGCTCCTTCTGGCAGATGTCCCCAGTCTTCCAATGTCAGCATTGCCACTTGGAATTCCAGATCTCCTATTTAGTATTAATTTTCTGCAAAAATATATTTTTTAGAAAGTATCAAAAAGGATGATGAGGTTTATTGTACGTCACAAGTGGCACTTACTTTGGCGCAGTCACTGTCTCAACCACAAAGCTGTAGCCTGTCCAGAGTTGTCTGTGGGGAATCATGGTGGCGCTGCTCATTCCCAGTGCTGACTACTTGGTACTGGTGGCTTGTCTGCTGGTATAGTTCACTGCAGTCTTGCTTCAGTCCTTTACCATCTAAACCCACACTGTCCCATGGTGCTTGATTATTTCCATTGCCCTTTATATTCCGAAGCTGTGTTCTGGACTACTTTCTCTCGCACCTCAACCAGTGATCATACAGTAGCTTATAGTTTACTAAATTTCTCCTGGTCTGCAGTTCTGCTCACGTCTGCTGAATTCTCTTGGATTCTCCGTGATTGCCATTGTGCCTCAGTAAAGTTACACTGTGTAGCAATCTCTGTCCAAGTCTACTGACCACAGCACCTGGTTTATCTGTGCCTGCGGTTCTGCCTTGTTCGTCTAGTCCACTGTGTAGCAACTCTTCCCTGACTTCACTCTTTCCATACAGGACCATTGTTGTATCCAACAGGTGGAATCCCATTAAAATACATGAGGTTCTAAGCTCTGCACCTAGTGACAGCAATACTCAAAATTACAACTGAAAAGATCCACATCTGAAAGTAATGGCTGTGAAATGTTGGGGTGCTGTAGTATAGTGGTGGAAATGAAAGTTTTCATTGTGCTCCAATATGAAGCACATAGATGATGATGATGATGATGATGATGATGATGATGATAATAATAATAATAAAAGCTTTTGAATTAAGGAAAGAGGATTTATAAGTGATTTTATTAAGGCCTCTGCAGTCTATCATGGGGTCAGACTGGGTTGCCCTCCTTTTTATAAATCTTTTTATAAAGGATACAGAATGACACAATTTGGCAAGATGTTACAATTCTTTGCCAATTAACATCCATTTAAATATAAAACAATTGATACAGAAGCACTGGTGGACAGAGGGCAATTACTGTATGTCGATAACGGGCTGATACAATAATATGAAATACCTATAGTTAAAAAAGAATACAGTGTCCATCCTCATCTTACCCGCTAATGAGTCGCACATGCGTGTGCTTGGGAGCATACACACCATGCAATCCTAGGGGTCGTTGGTGCATGATTGCAGGCACGCTAGTCATGGCAAACGACCCGCAAATTTTAAATAATAACTGGTAAGATGAGACTGGACAGATCTGTAAGTATACCACTGGAAACAATGGATTATATCCAGAGCAGACACCACCGAAGTGAGCCAGAACAAGGTGATTCTAAAACTCTCATTCTTGATATGGTGCAGTCTCCAAGTTTCCAATAGTTCTTGGATTCTGAGTCAGAGGCAACAGTGATGTCGGATGCAGTGGAGCTGCCCCACGCATGCATCCTGATTTCTATGTAGAGTCGCAGTACAGTTATGGATGCACGGTAACAGAAATGTGAGGGGTGTTCCTGGACGGTGACTGGGAAGTAACATCGGATTGGATAAAAAGATGCACGGGGATGTTTTGTGTTATGGAAGTGTTGCATTTATGTCACTGAAAGTGATTATGGGGGCAGGGCCGGTGCTAGGGTGTCCGGCGCCCCCCTGCAAACAATAAATTTGCGCCCTCCCTCCCATATGTAATAAAGGGACAGTGCTCGACAAAGGGGCGTGGTCTCACATGGAAGGGGCGTGGCCACTTAATAGTGTCCCCAATTCAAATTACGCCACGCAGTATCACAATCGTATTCACATTATACCATACGCCTTTGATTCATAGTGCACCAGACAGTTCTGTACCTAATTCACATTACGACACACAGTAGTGCTCCTTATACACAATGGGGGTCATTCCGAGTTGATCGCTCGCTAGCTGTTTTTAGCAGCCGTGCAAACGCTATGCCGTCGCCCACTGGGAGTGTATTTTAGCTTAGCAGAAGTGCGAACGGATGCATCGCAATTTTTGTGTAGTTTCAGAGTAGCTCAAAACCTACTCAGCGATTGCGATCACTTCAGACTATTCAGTTCCGGATTTGACGTGGCAACACCGAAATGTTCGACTAACAAGAACTTGTTAGTCGTGTGTGATTCTTTCTGTATTAAGGTGGTAATTCTGAGTTGATCGCAGCCAGCAACTTTTTGCTGCTGTGCGATTAACTAATCCACGCCTATGGCGGAGTGTATTTTAGCTTAGCGGGGCTGCGTTCGCTTGTGCAGCCCTGCCGAGCTAAAAAAGTTTTATGCTGCTGAGGAGTAAGGCTGGTTATACTCACCCTGTGCGACAGATCCAGCGATGTTACTCCCGGCGTTGACGTCAGACATCCGCCCTCCATTTGCCTGGACACGCCTGCGATCGAATGACCACTCCACGAAAACGGCATCCAGCGGTGAGTATCCGCACCGGAACGCCTCTCCGCTGTCAATCTTCTTGCGTTCGGCTTCATTTTCTTTGTTCGCTGTGCGCGCCTCCGTCACCAGGCAACGACGCGCATGCGCAATGTGAATGTCGCGCATGCGCAGTTCTGACTCGTTCGCCCTGCAGAGAACCCCCTATTTCCAAAGAGTGCCGCCATCAGTCACTGTGCTATATATATATAT
The DNA here is from genome assembly GCF_028390025.1 of Pseudophryne corroboree. Taxonomy (NCBI): domain Eukaryota; kingdom Metazoa; phylum Chordata; class Amphibia; order Anura; family Myobatrachidae; genus Pseudophryne; species Pseudophryne corroboree. The sequence continues at coordinate 287,436,190 of NC_086454.1, forward strand.
ATATATATATATACACACACACACACACACACACACTATATAGTATATATACACACAGACACACATACACACTATATAGTGTGTGTGTGTGTGTGTGTGTGTGTGTGTGTAGTGTGTGACCCACAGCCTAAGATGTAAATTTTAATGTTATCAGCAGCGCGAAGAAAAATCTTATTAAAAAGGCAGCCTTACTGTTTGCTGACAGGCTGCTGTGACACAGGGCTCCACATGCCGTCCGGGATCAGCCCTCCTCCTTCTTCTCTCTTCTGTGCAGCCTGCGTGCCCAGCCAATGACTGAGCCGCAGGCTGCTGTTTCACATGCTATTGGACAGCTGAGCCGTCGCTCAGCTGTCCTGTAGCGCTAGTATGCGGCGCCGGCTCTGTGTATATGAACAGCGGAGAGCAGGGACCGCAGCACCGCAGATCACATCGGATCTGCGGTGGGCGGCAGGGGGTTGAAAGCCAGCTCTGTGTGGGAGAGTTCATTGGGGAGGAGGGTGTAGAAACAGGAGGGTGGGAGCCGGAGCCGCGCTTCATGTTGCCTGCGTCTGTCATACAGTGTGACAGACGCAGCGGCAGCCGGGAGCCAGCAGCAACAGCAGAGCGGGGAGAGCGCCTCTTCCGACCAGCGCCTCCCTGCTTTGCAGGAGCTGCTGAGCGGGTAGCGCCGGCTCTGTATGGGGGTAATTTAGACCTGATCGCTGCTGTGCATTTTCACACAGAGGGCGATCAGGTCCAAACTGCACATGCGTATGCACCACAATGCGCAGGCGCATCGCATGGGTACAAAGCGGAATGCTGCTCAGCGATGGCTTTGTGCAAAGGATCCGCTCGCACGGCGATCGCAAGGAGATTGACAGGAAGAAGGCGTTTGTGGGTGTCAACTGACCGTTTTCAGGGAGTGTCTGGAAAAACGCAGTTGTGTCCATTGTTTGCAGGGAGGATTCCTGACGTCTATTCCGGTCCCGGACAGGCTGATGTGATCGCAGTGGCTGAGTAAGTCCTGAGCTGCGCAGAGACTGCACAAGGTCTGTTTGTACAGCTCTGCTACACATGCATTCTCACACTTGCACAGCTAAAATACACTCCCCCTGTAGGCGGCGACTATCTGACCGCAGCAGTGCACAAATCACTTGCTAGCGATCAGGTCTGAATTAGGCCCTATGTACGAAGACGCTGTACAGCTCACATAGGAGTCTATTCTCAAGGAAAAAACTGCACCTGCCATAGGGCACTTGCAAATTTCGATGGAGTGGCCAATGGTGCATCTAAAGACACAACAAGCTGTATTTCAGTGTCTACAGACAATGGTTGTCATTCTGAGTTGATCGCTAGCTGCATTTGTTCGCAGCGCAGCGATCAGGCTAAAAAACGGCAGTTCTGCGCATGCGTATGTGGCACAATGCGCACGCACGTCATATGGGCACAACAAACGATGTAGTTTTGCACAGGGTCTAGCGATGCATTTCAGTCGCACTGGTGGCCGTAGAGTGATTGACATGAAGTGGGCGTTTCTGGGTGTCAACTGACCGTTTTCAGGCAGTGTTCTGAAAAACGCAGTCGTGCCAGGAAAAACGCAGGCGTGGCAGGGCGAACGCTGGGCGTGTTTGTGACGTCAAAACAGGAACTGAACAGTCTGAAGTGATCGCAAGCGCTGAGTAGGTTTTGAGCTACTCTGAAATTGCACAAAAAAACTTTGTAGCCGCTCTGCGATACATTCGTTCACACTTCTGCTAAGCTAAAGTACACTCCCAGTGGGCGGCAGCATAGCGTTTACAAGGCTGCTACAAACTGCTAGCGAGCGATCAACTTGGAATGACCACCAATGACAGCAGGGATCTCAGTTCTTGCACATTTGGACACACGGAGATACACCAGGGAAGGGTTTGTAGCAGCAGTAGCATAAAGAAACAGACGAGACTACGGCCAAAAATGCAGATGCAACAATGGCAAAAGATGCAGCTGTATGCAACCGTGTCTGTGTCAACATCTTTTGCCAGTCACAAGTCTGTGACTTTATGCAAATGCCGCTACAAAGCCCTTACCTGGTATACTTTTGTGTGTCTTAATGACTGAGGCACTCACTGACAGCATCCATATTCATTGAAATACTGCTTAGTGCATCCTTAGATACATCAGCAGTCGAAACATCGAAATTTGCTCCAGCCCTATGGCTGGTGTAGATTCTCTATCTGAATATGGCCTCCTATGCAAATGATTCTATGCCTCTGTACTCAAAAAGTATCCATGACAGGCACGCAGTGGCGGAACTACCGGCGGTGCAGCTGGTGCTTTGCATTGGGACCCACTGCAGTAGAGGGCCTGCAGCTGGCAGCATTATAAATTACTCATTATACACCACCATTGCTGTGCCACAGGCTGGCAGTCCGTTCCGATCCCAGTAAAGAGAATGAACTGCTGCTTTAGATGCGGTCTGGCTGGAGGAGGAGGGCCCCCCGTCCCCTCTCCTCCCCATTTCATCCTGAACAGCCTGGCTCTTCCTATCTGAGGCTGTCCTTGCTGTCGGGGACCTGATGTCACAATCTTGTGACCTTCCCCAGAGTTAAATGCAGGAGCCGCCCACCATTCTCAGCTTTCTCCATCACATCTACTGTGGTTCAAACCCCAACACAGACCCAGTCAAGCTAGTATACCTCTAACTTTGGCATTCTCTATGTCAGTTTGGCATTGTTCAGCTAACACTTATGACTAATCAACTGATAGTCAGTTTTCTACCTTTTAACATTAGCTATATACTAATACCGTGTAGCCGTAGTGGCCGCTAAACCACGTGCACGTGCTACGCACTTCATACGCTATTTGCGTATGAAGACCTCACACGTGGTACGCAAGTTACGAACACACGCTGCGCTGAGTGTACGGAATACACACAGCGAGCGTACACACAGATAATAACCTTTTAAACCTTAAACACAGAGTATGATTATACTTTAAGTCTTAGTATTGAGATACTGTAATGATATACTACTGGTTAACCTGGATATTTAAGCAAGCTGTTTGAGTGATTGAGATACTCAGAAACCCTTTGTACTAGCTAGAGAAACACAGACACCTTGCTGAGGTTCCAACAACTTTACTAACGAGATTTAGCTATGTAAAAAGGGAAAATACAGTTAACAGCTTATACACTACAAACTAACATCAATATCTAAACAGAATAACTACACATAACTATACAATAGCATCTTAATCCTAAACAATAACAGAGAGAGAGAGAGAGAGAGAGAGAGAGTATGGCAAATACAGACAGAGATTAAGTTGGTCACAGAGAAAAACTTACACACTGGGGAATGATCGCTGCGCAGTCCTGGGAACCAGCTCTCTAGTTAGTCAATGATGAAAACCTTTTGTGGAGAGTAGACTGAGCTGGCCCAGCCTGGCTTGTTCTTATATACACTAAGTACAGTACACTACAAAGGGCCCTACAATCTTATTGTTCATTGGATCCAGAAACCTGTCTTCGCATTATAACAAAAGATCATAGGTTAGTTTGAACAGGTGGGTTGTGACTATTCCAAAATGCTCAGCTGGGAGGGATTCTCAGGACCCACACCACATGTGTAATAAAACAGCAAATACTTTTAAAGTCCATAAACTTCTTTTAAACATAACTATACGCTGGAGCGACCGATCTCTTCCTAACCAACACCGGAATGTTTCTAATAAAATACTCTTCGGTTAGGTACTAAACACCACCGCCCAGACCCTGTCTGACCCTTCGTATCATGCAAAGAGGAATTCCTTTGTTCATGAACCAGTTACACTAATCATACTTACAGATATTAATAAAGGGAATATTACCTACAAAACATGCTATGTGGGTTAAATATACTATAAACGAATCGCCCGCTACAAGCTCATAAACTCTACCGTAAATACGCATATACCGCGCGTACTCGCCGGGGCGAGCGTACGCACTTTGCGGACATGTGCACGTACAGCAGACTGAATGTACGCGCAGCGGGCATGAGCATTGGGGTTAGTACAAGGCGATGAGAATAACAATATTTTTCGACTTTGATAGTCCACCCTTTGGCAGTCACCAATAACTGCCACTTCCTAAACAAAACAGAAAAATATATGTCATCATGTAAACACCTTTTTATGATTGGGTAAGGGAGGAGAGGAGAAGGTTAGAAAGATATGACCTAGTGAGACAGTAAAAGCATGTGTGTATGAAATCCATGTTTGAGGGGTCATGTATCATCGTGCCGTACGTGTTCTAAATCAAGCTTCGAGGTATTGCGAAGTATACATTTGAATCCTTCTTATCCCGTATTAAGGGTCTGTGGATGGGCTGTCAAACTCTACCGAGCTCTTTTCGGCTTTTGGTTGCAACAAATGGGGGAGCACATTTAGTTGATGATACATGAAGGGGGAGAATATGTGGATGCTAATATGTGAGAATCACCTGTCGACTATGTGAGATACTACCTGGAGGTTGTAGAGATGAAGATAAGAAACAATCGTTATAAATGCAGTCGTAAACTATGTGAGTTTAAATAAACAGTCGCCGATTGAGGTCTTGTCTGATGTCTTGTCTGATGTACATGTTGTCTGATGTCTCTCGGTGCTTTTGTTGTAAATGGCGAACAAAAGCTGTTCCCGTGTCCATAAAATTATAGTCTCTAAAGTATTGGGCTTTCGTAGAAAGTTAAAGTCACTAGGGATATTGGGGGTCTGTGACACAGTTCATCAATGGTCTGTATAAAAGAGGTTGTCAAATTCTTCTTCCAAGCGGATGTCTTTGTACCTTGGAGGAAAACAAAGGAGAAACGGGTGAAAGAAACGGAGTGTGGAATCACATTTTCATCACAACATTGTCTCTATCGTTGGGTCATAAATCAAATTAGTTGTTGTTATTACAGTGTCCTCGCTCCTCAGACTCATCACTCTGGTACTACCTTTACACTTCGTTAAAGTCCGAACGCATCTAAATATCAGACCAACCAATATGACGACTCTCAGAATACACAAGAGAAATTTCCCTACATCCATTATAATGCCTTGGGCCCATTCTCCTAAACCAGAGAACCAATTTCGTGGGTTCAACCATGACACCCAACTGGTCAGCTCATTACCCACAGCAGCGAGTGTGAGATTGTGTTTCCTTCGGAACTCCCACTTCAATTGCAAAATGTCATCCATCTTTTGGTCTATGACCTCGGCCGGGTCCTCAGTGCTGTTTGTAATATACGTGCAGCACTTTACTCCATACTGAGTTGCTAGGGTAACACAATACCCACTTGTCACTGCTGTGAGATAATTGAGAATCATCCTATGCTGAACCAGCTCTGTTTTGTAGGCTTGTAACTCTCTCCCAGTATACCTGAACGTGTCATCATACATTTCGGTGATATTGTCTAATAAGTTTGCTAGCGCAGGTATATATCTATAATTTATCACTCCTCTGGCGGTACGAGTGATATCTAACGCGAGTAGGAATTGAATCCCGGTGGATTCATGGATCAGATCAGAGGCCGGATGCTCTGTCCTCTCTATCAGGTGCCTTTTAACAACGTGCTCGTAATGAGTGTGAGTATAAGGAGCTTGGGCACCGCAGTGAATGTCTTTCATTTTGTTATGGGATACAGTCAATACTTCAGGCAGTACTTTTCCAATGTAACACAATCCCTCTGAGTTTGGGGCAAGCCACTTATATGCCTTTCTCCCGCATATGAAATATGCATCATCGGGGAGAACATATGGGACGGAGTATGACATAACCATGTTACAAATTTTCCATGTGAAATCTCCTAACCCTAACTCTCCCATCTGTCTAGTACACGTATCAGGTTGTACGATATGTGCACAGTATCCTGGTGATACTTCTCCAACTCGCATGGTCCTACTCCCTAGAGTGTACCTATACCGGAAATATTTTCCACTGTTGGCTATCCGGCGTATAAGTTCTGTGTCTATGGGCATTCTATCGGCTCTATATGAAAATGTCATGGTTTGATTACTCCATGACACTTCCCAATTTCCCGGCTTTCGGGGATTGGAAATGTTAAAGCATACTAAGGACCTATCCACATGATATTGGTGGAGCTTCAAACTAGGAGGACTAGAGATATTAAACCTCTTGTCCACCGGCCTCCTACCACTTAACTCAAGTACCTCTCCTACAGTTAAAGGGAATGGTACTAGTCCTGATTTGCTATGACCTTGAGGTACTTGAGAGCATACCTGTTAGGGTCTCCTGCTCTGTGCTGCCACGTCGTCATGGCAACCGGGAGACAAGTGCTAGCGGAGTAACCTGAGCGTAGCTGATACTCCGGTTCGGGTCTTTTGCTGTGCAGTGGTTACAGGCTCTGTGCACGGCAGGGGATCCGGTGCTGGTTTTTGTGCTCACAGTCTGTGAGGTCTGAGTGGGGCATGGACAGCACCTGCTATATAAACCCTCTTCTCAGGTTAGGCAGATGCTGCTGAATCTTTGTTGGTTAGTCAGTTCCTGAAAGCTAGCTAGTACTGTGTAAACTTTGTATTTGTTTGTTGCTTACTGCAAATAGGCCTTGGGATTTGGTATTACACTCTGCCAATCCAGACCTAGCAGTAAGACTGGAGTCAGTCGTTTAACCTGCTGGGGTTCTTTTGCTACTCTGTGAACCTAGCAAGTTTGCGGCTGTATTCTCAGACTTGCCTGCCAAAATCCTTTCTCACTGTGCAAGGTGTTCAGGTGTCAGTTTAGTGGCAGTAAGCTGAACCAGTGCACTGCAAGTGAGGACTAGGATTGTGGAGACTCTCCTTGTGTCTATTATTCCATCTCTGACCAAGGAGTTTACTGCCACACCCGTTGGTAACCCTTTAGGGTTTTGCTGTTGCCCTTAGCAACAGCATTTCGGGTTCTCTACGTATTAAATCACTACATCTCGCTTCTTTCCATCTGAGCATTCCTAATACTAGGGAGACACCCAGTTTCTTAGCCTTTGGGCTTCTCTGTTCATTTTGTGTTTATTTTGTTACCCTATCACCTTCTGTGTATGTAATGTCATATTCCCCAGTCTGTCTGTGAGTTCATTTGTTTTGCATCCCTCACCGTTCAGACACCAGTACATTTCTGCTGGCACTGGTGTGCATAACATATTCAGCAGCCCAATACTCCTGTTGAAATTTTGTGGGAATATGGAGCATACCCCTCAAAATACTTTGCAACAGGTGGTCGATCAGGTGCAGGTCCTGACTCGACAATTTAATGATTTGTCCATTATAATGCACACCTCGCAGGCCGCTGGCGGAGCTCCCGCAGCAGCAGTACCTTCAGGGGTTAAGGAGCCGAAAGTAAATCTCCCGTCGTTTTTCTGGAGATCGCTCGCAGTTCTTTTGTTTCAAGGAGAGCTGCAAGCTATATTTCCAGCTTAGGCCTCAGTCTTCTGGGTCGGAGATTCAGCGGGTGGGCATAGTGATTTCCTTGCTACAAGGAGACCCACAGGTCTGGGCATATGGGTTGCAGCCTGACTGTCCGTCGCTTAAAAGTGTTGATGCTTTTTTTACGGCACTGGGCATGTTGTATGATGACCCTGACAAGACGGCCTCAGCCGAGGCTCAGATTTCGATCCTTAAGCAAGGGCGAAGGCCAGTTGAGGTTTACTGTACGGAGTTTCGGAGGTTGGCCCATGATACCCAGTGGAATGACCCAGCCCTGAGACACCAGTACCGAAGAGGTCTTTCTAACCAGTTAAAAGACCAACTGGTACAATATCCCTTGCCTGATAGCTTGGATCAGCTCATGCAGTTATCCATTCGGGTGGATAGACGGCTGAGAGAGCACAGGCTTGAAAGGGAGACCGAGGTTTCCTTCTTTCCCAAGGGAACCTCAGACTCTGAGGAATTTTCCGAGGAGCCTATGCAGATTGGGGCTACCCGCCTCTCCTCGCGGGAGAAGACGCGGAGGAGACAGCAGGGGTTATGTTTGTACTGTGGGAATAAAGGTCATGTGGTAGTATCATGCCCAGAAAAGCCGGAAAACTTCAGGGCCTGAGGGTGATAGGAAATATCCTGTCAGGTCAGAAGTCGGAATTTCCCAAGAAGACTTTTATCATTCCGGTGACCTTGAAGATCCTCGGTCAAACTGTCAAGACTGAGGCCTTTGTGGACAGTGGGGCCGACGGGGTTTTTATGGACCGCCAATTCGCCCTGAAACACTCTGTTCCCTTAGTACCCTTGGCATCAGAAATTGAGATTTGTTGGTTAAACGGGGAACCATTATCCCAGGGTAAAATTACCTCTTGCACTAGCCAGATTTCTTTGTTTATTGGAGCCACACACTCTGAAAAATTGTCCTTTTATGTGACTGTCTGTACTTTTGCCCCATTGGTTTTGGGGTTACCCTGGTTAAGGGCCCATAACCCTCAATTTGACTGGGTCTCTGGGGAGATTCTTAGTTGGGGTAGTGATTGTTTCAGGAGTTGCTTGAGCCTTCCAGTCAGGCTTTCGCAGCTAAGTTTGCCAGGATTGCCAGGATGTTATGCAGATTTTGCGGACGTGTTCTCCAAAAGAGTTGCAGAGGTACTACCTCCCCATCGCCCCTATGACTGTGCCATTGATTTGTTGCCGAATGCTAAGCTTCCCAAGAGCAGGTTGTACTCCCTGTCACGTCCTGAGACTCAGGCTATGGCAGAGTACATTCAGGAGAACTTGGCTAAGGGATTTATCAGACCTTCACAGTCTCCAGTTGGGTCGGGGTTCTTCTTCGTGGGTAAAAAGGACGGTTCGTTGCGACCCTGCATCGACTTCAGGGAATTGAACCGTATCACGATTAAAAACTCATACCCACTGCCTCTCATTTCGGTCTTGTTTGACCAGCTTCGTACTGCCACCATTTTTTCTAAGATTGACCCACGCGGTGCGTACAATCTAATCCGAATAAGAGAGGGGGATGAATGGAAGACTGCCTTTAATACCCACTCAGGGCATTATGAATATTTGGTGATGCCTTTTGGGCTCTGTAATGCCCCGGCAGTCTTCCAGGACTTCATGAACGATGTGCTCAGGGAATATTTGGATAGATTCTTAGTTGTTTATCTAGATGACATCCTAATCTTCTCTCATTCCCTGGAGGAACATCAGAAGCATGTACGCTTAGTCCTCCAGAAACTCAGAGACCACCGGCTTGGGGCGAAGCTGGAGAAGTGCGAATTTGAAGTTCAGCAAATCTCGCTTCTTTCCATCTGAGCATTCCTAATACTAGGGAGACACCCAGTTTCTTAGCCTTTGGGCTTCTCTGTTCATTTTGTGTTTATTTTGTTACCCTATCACCTTCTGTGTATGTAATGTCATATTCCCCAGTCTGTCTGTGAGTTCATTTGTTTTGCATCCCTCACCGTTCAGACACCAGTACATTCCTGCTGGCACTGGTGTGCATAACAATACCCAACAGTCTGTCTGGTGTAACACTTTACCCACTAAGGAGTGATAGTCACCCAATGGATGCCGGTCCATGTTGATATTAAAACTGGACTGACATTTCTTGATGCACCCATCCTCAACTATGTTGTCACAATGCCTACAGATACAATCTTCTTCAGCTAACAATCCTTCACAATTCCTTCTATTGTCAATGCTGCCAGATCGTTTTCTGATACTCGCCTTTACTCTGTGATTATGTTGTTCTTGGAAATCCACGCCTCCGTCTCTGTCATCAGAGCCCATTCCAGATCCTTTCTCGACCTCACTGGTACTCTCACCGAAACAGACTGCTCTGGTCAACAACAGGGTCAACAGGAAAACACGGACTGCAGTCTCTTGGGGCGAGTCCATCTTACAGGAGGAGAAAGAGAAATTTGTAATGGGGGTACAAAAAAAATAATTTGAGGGGAAAGAAAAATGTTACGATGCTTTTGTCCTCTAGTCTTGTTGTTCTTCTTGCTCTGTTGTCATCTCAAAGGTGCTGTCTCTCAGTCTTCCAAACGAACATTCTGGTGATACAATATTCCTTCCAAATCTGCGATCTTTCTGTAAGGAGCAAAAATCTTGCATTACCATTTGTCTAACTGATGTGTGACATACCATCTGTAAAGCATGAGAACATGAGAGAGAAGAGGAAAAAAAACAAACGAGAGAGGGAACAATTCATATATATGTTACATAAAACAACGAACAAAAAAAAACCATTGTCAGATCTTCCGTTCACCATCAGGCTGTCACACCATCAGTATGCAAAGTAGAATTTAGACAAGTGACAAGGCGCTGCTTACAGCTGCTAGTTAAGATACCATAAAAGAGGTTTCTCCTCCCTCAAATCAAAACAGACAAGCACACAACATATATGATACCACTGAACCAGCGCTGTGTAGGGGTCAATTAGGATCGTATTCCCGTAGTTTTCCTTATTTCTCAGTTTGTACCGGAAAAAAAGGGAAAATTGCAAACCATAGTGTATTACCTTAGGTTACATAATTTATTACTTAAAAATTAACATTAAAAACAAGACAATCAATGGAAGATGATTTTTCCAAAAACAATCTCCACTACATGCACATAAAATCTGCACAGCATGTGCTATTGGCATTCATCTGTGGGCTGGATCCTGACAGAAATAGAGCAATGGATAATTACCACGAACTGGTGAGAACCGAATATTCAGTTCTATGAGCATATGTACATCAGACTATCCAGCTGCAGCTTGGAGAGTTTTCTGGTGTCCAAAAGCCTTCCAGGTCTGGCATAGATGGTACCACGTCCTTCTCCAGTCAGGTCAGTCCACAAGAGCACCCACGCGTTCCGACCCTTCCTGGGTCTTTCTCAAGGTCAGCTCCTCTGAATGCCTTCTCAATCCTTCTCCTGGTTTAAAAGTCTCTCCCTTGTTCCTGATTGGTCCCGGCACAGCTGGTCTCTATACAGTAATCTTCCTACAAGTCCATGACGCTCGTGTGCCAGGACCGCCTCCTGTACAACATCTCCAGCCTCCTCATTCAGACCCGGTCTCATTCTCCGGTCATGTGATCAAAACACACAGAGGCGTCACTAGATCACGTGTTTGATTCCGTCTCCTAGCAACTTCCGTCACAGACGCCGTCTAGCCGTGCATCGCGGCTCGCGTCATCACGTTACCCGATCACGTGACTGCTCTCTGATGTGCCTCGTTACCTTAGAGACCTTCTTTTCCCGTATTCATTTAGTTTACTCGGTTGCTATGGTGATCGGAACCAGTCTTATTCCCAGATCACTCCGTTTCTTCTTGATGAGGAGGCTTCTTGTAAATGACAGATTTAAATTAATATCCAATTCTTTCGGAACATGCTTATCACTCAGATCTAAAAAAGTATTTAAAAGTAAAAATCAATTAGCAATGTCACAGTGTGTTATAGGAACCACTTAACCTCAAAATCTAAATTTAGTCCACCCGGTTGGAGGGTACCCATTTCATAGATTAGCTTCATTTCAGCCCTTGCTAATTGGGTGGAGAGGTCCCTCCTTCTCCAATGTCCCTGTACCCATTGTAAACCTGAAAATCGGGTGATAGCTGTTGTGGAACACCCGTGTACTCTCTTAAAGTGGTTAGAGAGGGCATGAGTTTCCAAACCCTTTTTTATGTTTCTGAGGTGTTCCCCCAACCTGACCTTTAAGGGTCTGGATGTTCGCCCTATATATACCAGTTTACACTCGCACTCTACTGCATATACAACGTTCTTCGTTGCACACGTGATGAACTCTTTTATTTCAAATGGTTTCCCATTAATATCCAATTTACTAATTTTGCTTTGGTTCACCATTTTCACTTCTTTGCAGGCAATGCAAGACATACATCTATAGAAGCCTTTTGATTTCACCCTTGAAGGGTTTGTATTTGGATGGTAAGCACTTCTTACAAGGCTATTTCCTATGTTTGGTGCTTTTCGATAGATGCACACTGGTTTATTGGGCAGGGACACCCCTATTACCGGGTCCTTTTTTAGGACCTCCCAGTGTCGGGTCATGATTTTCTCTATTGATCTAAATTGATCATTATAGGTGGTCACAAAAGCCCAACCAAGATCTTTCTTCTTCTTATCTTTGACTTCTATACCACCTTCCCTGTCTTTTAACAAAGAATCTCTATCTAGGGTTTCCACCTCCCTCGCTGCCCTATCTATCCAATCTTTATTATACCCACACACCGTGAAATTTTCCTGCATCTTCCCAGCTTGTACCTGGAATTGTTCTTCTTTAGAACAATTCCTTTTGACCCTTTTCAGTTGTCCTGCCGGGATTGAACAGAGCCAATTCCGATGATGGCAACTCGTTGCATTGATATAACTCAATGAATCGGTACTTTTGGTATATGTTTTTGTCTGGAGTGAATCATTCTCTACATAGATGGTAATATCCAGAAAGTTAATGCACTCTCGACTGCTTACAAAGGAAAACTCTATGTTTAAAGAATTATTATTCAAATACAAGCAGAAATCTCTTAGGGATTCCTCATCCCCTCTCCAGAAGAATAGTACATCATCAATGTACCGGGACCAGGACACCAGGCTCGCCCCAAATCGATGGTCATTCCATATGTGCTCGTCCTCCCACCTTCCCATGAACACATTGGCATAACTTGGGGCGAACCTGGTGCCACACCTGATGTCACACCATCACATCCATTGGTATCTTTGAGCAGTCTCCCCCACCAGTATTTCCACACTTCACCCTTTTGTGCCTGGCCAGGACACACCGATGTCGGTAGGTTACACTGGGGTTAGGTAGACTTCTGCAAAGACCAAGTAGCTATGTGATGTTTGAGTTCTGCCGATGAACGTCAGAGATGGGGAAAAAGAAACATTTACAGATGAATTACAAAGTTTACCCGGCCGTTCCTGTGTCTACAAGGAACTGACCTCCCAATATCATTAACTGTAACCTCAGGTTTACTACCAATCCTAATGATCAACTTTCCTGACTGCATATTACAGGTGCGGCCCAAACTTCTTCCTAGGTGATTCCTGATTACAATTTCGTGTATCATGACTTTGCTCATGTTTTTTGTCTAGGGGGTTGATATACCTTTTGTGGATCTTTAAACCTACAACTTCGTGCAAAATGACCTTCCTTCTGGCAATTATAACATCTTATCACCTTTGACTTACCCACAGGGATCTGAGGCTTCTTACCTCCCTGTGCTTCCCTGTTTCTTTGGATATCATGGTCATGTCGTTGTCTAGGGGGTTGATATGACTTTTGTATATTTCTTGATCTACAATCTCTTGCCAAATGTCCCTCTTTGTGACAATGATAACAAACTATCGTGATATATAACACCGTACGTACCTGTGGACACGACCTCACCTGACCCTCCGTTAGGGGGGTTCGACTACTGCCTTTACCGATTGGGTCGCGTCCACCTGGATGTCTTGTATGATGGCTGCTGGAAAAGGTGCCGACATCGTGCTGGGCTCACTTTCTTGCTTGTAATCCTGAGGGAAGTTTAACATGGGGTGCAACTTGCACGGGTTAACAGTTGTACATTTAACAGTTTTACTTTTATCATTGTTACATTCGTTACAATTATTCTTATCATCTATACAGTTACTAAGTGCATGTTTATCATATACCAGTGTGCCATTCTCTGTAACCACTTTCTCTCTTGTTGCCATATTTCTCTTACCAAAGTGAGAGTCAGCTGTGTAAGCTAATCCTCCTTGTATCTCACATTCCCGTTGCCATAACTGTAAACAATCATAATGTCTGATTCGCTGCTTGCTGGATTTAATTAGACATTTCCTTCTCCTTAGATTTCCAACACCTCGGGGCTAAAACTGCCTACCCGTGGGAACTTTTCCCCGTCATGCACAGTCATTCTTTCCCATTCATCGCACAAAACCTCTGTGTGTGAACCGTATTTCTCACACATGATATACCTTGCCGACCCTATTGGCCGGCTTACTAAATCAACCTGAACCAAGGTTGATCGCCCCCTACCTGAACAACTGGCCCCCATCTTTGCAGGTGTTGCTTTCACTACCTCTGACCTTCAAATCAGGGTCTTCAGCGAACCCTTACAAAAACCAAGATGTCCGGGGTAGGCCGACGGTGAAAGTTTACCGAGTACCTTCACACACTCTTCGCCCACGTTGGCCAGTACTTCAATCACTGACTCAGAGCTGCTGTACCCAACCTAGGGCCCCTATAAACCTTTATTTACTGGGGCGTGTGGGAGTAGGTTACCCGTCCCCAGCAAGTATCGGTTGTTAGAGAATTCCTGAGTGACCAGCGAACCTCCCTTAAAATAAAAAATTTACACAAATCACGTTAGAATGTACAAATAGCGTTTATGACCCCTCTAGCGTACGCAAATGGTACTGGGTCAAGTTACAAACTAATGCACACAATTACATGCGGTACAATCGTACTGCACATAAGCAACTAATCTTATGTGCGGAACGACCAACGGAATCGAAAATTACGGCTGCAAATTCCTTCAGCCAGAGCTTGATGGCCTATATGGGTACCGCACCAACCCTCCTGGGGTTGTGCTTCTTGACTCTATCTATAGCGGACTTCCTAGTCTGCTGTACCTAGACCTCCTGGTCCGTGACCTCCTGGTCTGCTATACTCTAATGCTCTTATTTCAATATTTAACAAGGGATGCCTCCCAAGCCACCACGCGCTGTCACTTTCACGGATGTACCTCTACGAGAACTCGACTTCTAGGTTCCAACCAAAATGAGAAACTTATATATTTATGCACACACTCTTTTCACCTCATATACTCTTTACTTTCGTTTCTGTACAGAAATCCCTTTCATTTAGTATCGCAGTCTAGTCCCAGAGGAGTTGCAAGTAGAGAAGGTTCCTTTTAGATTAAAATTTAGGATACTGAGATTAATTTGCGCTATTATCGCGTTGCTTCCGTATCGCCTACTAAAACAATACTATCGTGTGATTCGTATTACGTGGGCGTACCCATATGCTCCGTTGCGTAATATACGCTCCGTGCGTCGGCCCTTGCGTCGCGTACGCTTGTTCTGCCCCTTGTTAGAGACACGTGTACGCAGGCCAGATATGTCCACAGTAACACAACTAACACGTTTATATCAATGCAAATGATTTTTAACTGTAATCATCTACCAAGCACCACACAGGTCTCCCTTGTATCTTAGGCAAAGCCGTGTGCGTGTTTTACAAATTACTCCCTTACGCATTAATTTTACTTTTAACTACCAATAGCAACAAATCTTTCTCAGCACGTTATCAATGATAAATGGCAAACAGGAAGGCGAGATATGTGAAAATACACAGATGAAAATGCAATTCTAAATTAATCTAATGACATACATTAATGTAAACACACACATATAATATTACATATATGTACTAATCACTATTACATCTATGAGACCTTATTCAGTGCTTCTAATTTGCATATGAATGTGCTTTTAACTATCTGTGAAGGCGATTTCTTTCACTGCTGGGAGAGAAAAAAAAAAAACCCAGTTACACAGGTTCATTTGCATTTCAATGGCCCATCTCACAAGTAGCAGAGTTAAACAGGCTCTTGAAGGGAGAAAGAGAGAAAAAAAAACAACAACAACTTTGTTTTATTTGTGTATTTCCTAAATCAAATATTCATTTTACTATTATCTTACATTAAACTCTATCTAAACTATTTATAATTAATTATGATATGGATTAAATAAATGCATTAAAAACTCATTAAATGGTGATTTCTTTTTGACAATGGATGGCTGATTATTTCCCGAGTCAACTGAAAATCAGCCATTCAGAAAAAAAATTTGACCTTCCCAAAATGGCCGCTGCTCCTCCCCCTTCCACATCCATGAGGGTTACACAAAATGGAGGACAGACCATGCGGCTCCTTTTGTCACAAAGAAAATCACCATGCCAGCCCCTAAAGTTATTTTAGATCTGAGTTAAAAAATAAAACTATCAAGCTATGCAGAGCGATTAAAAATACTTTTAAACCTATTTAAACAGACAAGCAATCCAATCTGCGTGTGCAGTTGGCACCAAATAGAAATTAAAACCAGATTTAAAAAGACAATAGCTTAATGTTCTTACCTTCTTCGGTTCCAGATTCCACCAGCACTCCTACAACGTAGCGATGCAGACGCTTATCTAGTCAGCACTACCGTATCCCCAACCACCAACACGGATACCAAGGGATACTACCTTCCCCCTTTGCTGACAGATAAAGTCTGCTTGTGTTTGCTAGTGCGGATATGTGGAGGAAGGACGAGGCCCCAATTGATAGAGTCAGTTTTCTACCTTTTAACATTAGCTATATACTAATACCGTGTAGCCGTAGTGGCCGCTAAACCACGTGCACGTGCTACGCACTTCATACGCTATTTGCGTATGAAGACCTCACACGTGGTACGCAAGTTACGAACACACGCTGCGCTGAGTGTACGGAATACACACAGCGAGCGTACACACAGATTATAACCTTTTAAACCTTAAACACAGAGTATGATTATACTGTAAGTCTTAGTATTGAGATACTGTAATGATATACCACTGGTTAACCTGGATATTTAAGCAAGCTGCTTGAGTGATTGAGATACTCAGAAACCCTTTGTACTAGCTAGAGAAACACAGACACATTGCTGAGGTTCCAACACCTTTACTAACGAGATTTAGCTATGTAAAAAGGGAAAATACAGTTAACAGCTTATACACTACAAACTAACATCAATATCTAAACAGAATAACTACACATAACTATACAATAGCGTCTTAATCCTAAACAATAACAGAGAGAGAGAGAGAGAGAGAGAGAGTATGGCAAATACAGACAGAGATTAAGTTGGTCACAGAGAAAAACTTACACACTGGGGAATGATCGCTGCGCAGTCCTGGGAACCAGCTCTCTAGTTAGTCAATGATGAAAACCTTTTGTGGAGAGTAGACTGAGCTGGCCCAGCCTGGCTTGTTCTTATATACACTAAGTACAGTACACTACAAAGGGCCCTACAATCTTATTGTTCATTGGACACAGAAACCTGTCTTCGCATTATAACAAAAGGTCATAGGTTAGTTTGAACAGGTGGGTTGTGACTATTCCAAACTGCTCAGCTGGGAGGGATTCTCAGGACTCACACCACATGTGTAATAAAACAGCAAATACTTTTAAAGTCCATAAACTTCTTTTAAACATAACTATACGCTGGAGTGACCGATCTCTTCCTAACCAACACCGGAATGTTTCTAATAAAATACTCTTCGGTTAGGTACTAAACACCACCGCCCAGACCCTGTCTGACCCTTCGTATCATGCAAAGAGGAATTCCTTTGTTCATGAACCAGTTACACTAATCATACTTACAGATATTATTAAAGGGAATATTACCTACAAAACATGCTATGTGGGTTAAATATACTATAAACGAATCGCCCGCTACAAGCTCATAAACTCTACCGTAAATACGCATATACCGCGCGTACTCGCCGGGGCGAGCGTACGCACTTTGCGGACATGTGCACGTAAGGCAGACTGAATGTACGCGCAGCGGGCATGAGCATTGGGGTTAGTACAAGGCGATGAGAATAACTATATTTTTCGACTTTGACACAACCAACATGGAACACGACTACATTGTGGAACAACCCCTAAATCCTTCTGTGTCAGCACCTATCTTCCTTTTCTGAAGGAACTTGATGGGTTGTGTCTGTTTCCTCACTGATGTAGTTCTGCTCCAACTTTTCCCATCATTTGTGGGCTTTCAAATAAGACTACACTTTCTTACTCATTACTTCTGTCAATGCATACAACATAGGTATATTTCTAACACAGTTCATCTGGTTCATCCTGTCCTTTCTCCGCTGATATGTTCTTATGTGGACAGAGAACCTCCTCCAGTAGGCTTTTTTGCATACATTTAACTGTTTGGTTATAACATTATACAATCAGTCGCATAAAGACTCACATGATCTTGGATGAAAGGAGGAGATTTTTGACTATAGGGACTGGAAGAAATTAGTGGCATCTCTAAGGGGGTTATTCATGTTTGTTAGCAAACCAAAAAAGCACACTAATGGGCAAAACCACTGTGTAAAAATAAAGCAGCCAGTATTTATCATGAAGAGAAACATTATAACCCACCCAAATCTAAATCTCTCTGCACGTTATATCTGTCCCACCTGCAGTGTGTCCGTGACGCTTGACCATGCCCACTCGGCTGAGGCCACGCCCCTCCCACATTAAGCCACACCCCTTTTTCTGGTCACACTATGGACCTTCAAAAGTTTAGAGGTATGCTACACACCCATTCAAGGTAACCAATAAAAAAAAGAAATTCATAACATGCCCCTCACCATCTCTCTACATGCTTCCATACTGTCAGCACTCTGATTGGTCAATAACTCCAGCCATCCTCCACTGACTGGATGCTGGCTGGGAGGCAGGTAGAAAACGCTGCACTCTGACTGGTGGTTTTGTATATATCTATATGTACTAGCTGTAATAACCGGCATTGCTCGGGAAAGTTCATGCCCAAACGTCATTAGAATGAAATAGAAAGGGGATTATGTATGCAGACATCTGAGTGACATTTAAAGTAATATTCTGAAGAACAAAAACAATAGTATAGAAGTTCACAGTTTAACTGTGAAGATTTGAGCGAAATGAAAAGGGCGATGCCTAAACTGGCATGCGTCATCACTGTGAGTGGTCATGCGAATGACAGCACTACAGATCTATGAGAGTCTTTTTCAATCTGCTAGAAACAACTGTGGGAGACAAATGTCATCTGATTTATCTAAACACCCTGGAGAAAATTTAACTGGAGCAATTGCACTAATATCTCTCACAAACAGTGTGCAAAGTTGTTACTTATTTACCCGCTGTACTTTTCTTCTATGAAAAAGTACCACTACTGTATGCAAAAATAAGCTGTAGGTGTGCATATAAAATGTTGAAGGTGTTGTGGCCAGGTAAGTGTCTTCCTGTTCTATAAAATAGCTGTGATGGACTAGTCTGGTGATACAGGTTCCAGTTAGCTGTGTTAAAATATCCCAGTGATAAAGAACTTCATGGGGGTCATTCCGACCCGTTCGCACGCAGCGGTTTATAGCTGTGGTGCGAATGGGTGTGGAATGCGCATGCGCGGCGGGCGCAGTGTGCAGGCACGACGTTGCCCGGTGACAGGCGTCTTGAGAAGGAAGCGGTCGCAGAGCGGACCGCACAGAAGATTGACAGGAAGGAGGCGTGGATGGGTGGATCCGGACCGTTTGGAGCCATTTTCTGGGAGTGGGGAGTGTAACGCAGGCATGTCCAGTAGAACGGAGGGCGGAGGTGTGACGTCAAAGCTGGGCCCATCATCGCTGGATCCATCCCACAGGGTAAGTATGTCCAGGGCTAGTCTACTTCTGCTTGAATTTTTTTTTAGCTTAGCAGGGTTGCACAAGCGATCGCAGCCCTGCTAAGCTAAAATACACTCCCCCATAGGCGTGTTCTAGTTGATCGCAGCAGCAGCGAAAAGTTGCTGGCTGCGATTAACTCGGAATGACCACCCATGTTTCCAGAAAACAAAGGTGTCTAGTAAATACCATTTAGTACCATGGAAAAAACACTGCTTACCCCAAAGTGTTAAAGTGTTAAAGCTATTATTACTGCAAAAAGTCTCTGTACAAAATATTACTGTATGGGGATTAAACCCTTAACTACAAGCAGTGTATCTATGTGCGTTTTTGTTATGCTTTAGTAACATTAATGACTTGAGTCCTGTTGGAGAAAGAGGATTATATAAATAATAAAATTATTATTATTATTATTATTATTATTAACCAATGTGAAAAACCCCCCATTACATTTGGTTATCAATATTTTGATTTAAAAAAATCACAGAATGTCAGTGTAGTGTTTAATCAGCAAAATGCAGACTTGCTCATGAGTCTGAATTCATTTGAAAGGTACTGTATCTCATTCTATTAAATATACTGAATATATACTTATAGTACCATTTGACATTTACAAAGCTTGTTTGTTATGGGCTCTATGTAACCTTTGTATAGCATTTCCCATTCAGTACCATGGACAGTGATCATGTGTGGTTTTATTCTATTCATTGGACAGGAGTTTCATGTGGACTAAAAGTCAGTTGTAAATGGTAAGCCCTCACTGTTGTAGTAAGAGCAGTCTTTATTATTTTACTGTTCCCTTTATGATGTTAATAACAATGTTCTAAGCCAGTTTTAGACCTTTAGTACATTATTACAGGGCACCTGCAATAGTGGCCACCTTGGGACCTTCTATGGGCATGCCCACTTATGCTAGTAATATAAAATAATAACAGTAACTATTATTATCAGGCAACAAGGTCATTGTAACACATCAAACTCCCGGTATGAGACCAATTGACATATGCTGGAGACATAGCAACGTATCTTAGGAGGCATCAGCAATGAACTTGCACCAGCTGGAAAAATATCTAAATAAATCAATTAATAGGGTAAAGTGCCTGGCCACCCTACTAAAAAGTGAAACTAGTTCTAGTGTTGCCATCATACATAGGCTGTTTGAATTTGGGAAAGACAAACCTCACGAAACTGCCAATACCAGCAATAGGTTATGTCAACCATTGCAGGTGGAAATATAGCAGGGAAAACAGAAATGTGGCATCCCTCTGCCATTGCACCAACCAGCCCTAAGCCAAACAGCACAGGGCTGTATTCTGTGGTTAATGGAAACCTACCTGGGGATGCATTATTACACCTTGCCTCCATTATGCCAAAGGGTATTTTAAACATGAGAGTGATATCTCTAGGAGGGGAATTGTGTTTCATGTGACTTTGGTGGTCATTCCGACTTGATCGCAGCCAGCAACTTTTTTCTCTGCTGCTGTGATCAACTAGTCCATGCCTATGGGGGAGTGTATTTTAGCTTAGCAGGGCTGCGATCGCTTGTGCGACCCTGCTAAGCTAAAAAAAATTTCAAGTAAAACAAGACTAGCCCTGGACATACTTACCTTGTGCGACGATCTCAGCGATGCTGGGGCCGCTTTGACGTCAGACATCCGCCCTCCATTCTCCTGGACACGCCTGCGTTTTCTTCTCCAATCCCCGAAAACGTCCGCCAATGGTCCGGTGACGCCCAGGAACGCCTTCTTTCTGTCAATCTTCTTGCGGCCGTCTTTGCGACTGCTTTCTTCATTGTCCGCGACGTAACCCGGCGCCCCCTGTCGCCAGGCAATGTTGCGCATGCGCAGTGCGGCCGCCGTGCATGCGCATTCTGGACCCGGTCGCACCGCAGCGACAAACCGCTGCGTGCGAACGGGTCGGAATGACCCTCTTTATCCACACAGAATCATCAGTGCAGCACTAAACAGCCCCTGGCTGAGTTTCATTAAGGCAGGACCCCCCCACTTTCATGGTCACTGTTATAATGGAACGCTGCCCAGTCATTCTAGTGCTGAGGTTGAATGAGGTTTGTAGAGCGGACATGCCCCCGTTTGTTGCCCATCATTATTATGATTGGTCTGAGTGAAGGAAACTGTCAAACCTGCTCTCCACTAGTTGCTGCCATCTATTAATCTACAATTAAGGGGCTGATTCTGAGTTGGATTCAGATGCAACCAAGTCTGCGTCTTTTGCCGCAGTTGCGTCTCCATCATTATGCTATTGCCGCTTTAAAAGCCCAAATCCAAATGCACAAGGACTGAAACATCCATTGTTAGCATCCGTAGATGGTGAAATACTACTTGGTGTATCTTTTGACATACCACCGGTCGCACCATGGAATCTGACCAGCCCTATGGCAGTTTCTCTGAGTACGGCCTCCTATGTGATTCTTTGTACAGTGACCAGAGGCAGAACTCTGGAAGGCAACAGAGTCATCTGCCGCCGGGCTCCTGCTCTGAAGGGGGGCACCTCTCCTCCTATTCTGTGACACCATTGAATTAAGTTAATTGATAGCAGCCACTATCTGTTCAGGGGCCAACTTCCTCACTGGTCCCTGCACCTTACAAATCACACCCTCTTTATTATACACATTTTACAAGTGTCACACCCAGGATTAGAAACCACACCCTATTACACTGGAAGCAGACACATTACTGATGAAGCTATTTGCTCCTATATAGGAAATATGAGAATTTTAACTATATGAAGTTACTTCTCTGACAATTACACATAACTTCATATAGTTAGAATTCTCATGCTTCCTCTCCAGGAGAAAATAGCTCCATCAGTAAAGTGTCTGCTGTTAGTGTAACAGGTCATGGGTTCTAATGCTGGGTATGACTGCTAAGAAATGTGTAATTTAAAATAAAAGACAATTAAATGTATAAATACAGTATATACTAGGGATGAGCGGGTTCGGTTCCTCGGAATCCGAACCCGCCCGAACTTCATGTTTTTTTACACGGGGCCGAGCGACTCGGATCTTCCCGCCTTGCTCGGTTAACCCGAGCGCGCCCGAACGTCATCATCCCGCTGTCGGATTCTCGCGAGGCTCGGATTCTATCGCGAGACCCGGATTCTATATAAGGAGCCGCGCGTCGCCGCCATTTTCACACGTGCATTGAGATTCATAGGGAGAGGACGTGGCTGGCGTCCTCTCCGTTTATAGAGAAGAGAGTGAGACAGTAGAGAGAGACACAGTAGTAATTTTGGGGAGCATTAGGAGGAGTACTAGTTACTTGCTGAAGTGATAGATAGTGTGACTGTATATTATCTGACTTGTGGGGGAGACACTGACAGTGGGGAGCAGTTAGAGTCTGAGAGCAGGACTCAGGAGTACATATAACGTACAGTGCACACTTTTGCTGCCAGAGTGCCACACTGCCATTGTGACCACACTGACCACCAGTATAATATATATTGTGATTGTCTGCTTAGGAGTACTACTTGCAAGTTGCTGATAGCGTGACCAGTGACCTGACCACCAGTCACCACCAGTTTAATATATATATATATATATATATATATATATATATATATATATATAAAATTGTATATAATATATATATAATATTGTATACCACCTACCCGTGTTTTTTTTCTTTTCTTTCTTCTTTATACATACTACTATAGTAGCTTACTGTAGCAGTCTGCGGTGCTGCTGAGCTGACTGTGTCCAGCAGGTCCGTCATCAGTCATTACATAATAAATATATATACCTGTCCGGCTGCAGTACTAGTGATATTATATATATATATATATTGATTTCATCTCATTATCATCCAGTCTATATTAGCAGCAGACACAGTACGGTAGTCCACGGCTGTAGCTACCTCTGTGTCGGCAGTCGCTCGTCCATCCATAATCGTATACCACCTACCCGTGTTTTTTTTTTTCTTTCTTCTTTATACATACTACTATAGTAGCTTACTGTAGCAGTCTGCGGTGCTGCTGAGCTGACAGTGTCCAGCAGGTCCGTCATCAGTCATTACATAATAAATATATATAACTGTCCGGCTGCAGTACTAGTGATATTATATATATATATATTGATTTCATCTCATTATCATCCAGTCTATATTAGCAGCAGACACAGTACGGTAGTCCACGGCTGTAGCTACCTCTGTGTCGGCAGTCGCTCGTCCATCCATAATTGTATACCACCTACCCGTGGGTTTTTTTTTCTTTCTTCTTTATACATACTACTATAGTAGCTTACTGTAGCAGTCTGCGGTGCTGCTGAGCTGACAGTGTCCAGCAGGTCCGTCATCAGTCATTACATAATAAATATATATACCTGTCCGGCTGCAGTACTAGTGATATTATATATATATATATATTGATTTCATCTCATTATCATCCAGTCTATATTAGCAGCAGACACAGTACGGTAGTCCACGGCTGTAGCTACCTCTGTGTCGGCAGTCGCTCGTCCATCCATAATTGTATACCACCTACCCGTGGTTTTTTTTTTTTCTTTCTTCTTTATACATACTAGTATAGTAGCTTACTGTAGCAGTCTGCGGTGCTGCTGAGCTGACAGTGTCCAGCAGGTCCGTCATCAGTCATTACATAATAAATATATATACCTGTCCGGCTGCAGTACTAGTGATATTATATATATATATATATTGATTTCATCTCATTATCATCCAGTCTATATTAGCAGCAGACACAGTACGGTAGTCCACGGCTGTAGCTACCTCTGTGTCGGCAGTCGCTCGTCCATCCATAATTGTATACCACCTACCCGTGGTTTTTTTTTTCTTTCTTCTTTATACATACTACTATAGTAGCTTACTGTAGCAGTCTGCGGTGCTGCTGAGCTGACAGTGTCCAGCAGGTCCGTCATCAGTCATTACATAATAAATATATATACCTGTCCGGCTGCAGTACTAGTGATATTATATATATATATATATATATTGGTTTCATCTCATTATCATCCAGTCTATATTAGCAGCAGACACAGTACGGTAGTCCACGGCTGTAGCTACCTCTGTGTCGGCAGTCGCTCGTCCATCCATAAGTATACTAGTATCCATCCATCTCCATTGTTTACCTGAGGTGCCTTTTAGTTGTGCCTATTAAAATATGGAGAACAAAAATGTTGAGGTTCCAAAATTAGGGAAAGATCAAGATCCACTTCCACCTCGTGCTGAAGCTGCTGCCACTAGTCATGGCCGAGACGATGAAATGCCAGCAACGTCGTCTGCCAAGGCCGATGCCCAATGTCATAGTACAGAGCATGTAAAATCCAAAACACCAAATATCAGTAAAAAAAGGACTCCAAAATCTAAAATAAAATTGTCGTCGGAGAAGCGTAAACTTGCCAATATGCCATTTACCACACGGAGTGGCAAGGAACGGCTGAGGCCCTGGCCTATGTTCATGGCTAGTGGTTCAGCTTCACATGAGGATGGAAGCACTCAGCCTCTCGCTAGAAAACTGAAAAGACTCAAGCTGGCAAAAGCACCGCAAAGAACTGTGCGTTCTTCGAAATCCCAAATCCACAAGGAGAGTCCAATTGTGTCGGTTGCGATGCCTGACCTTCCCAACACTGGACGTGAAGAGCATGCGCCTTCCACCATTTGCACGCCCCCTGCAAGTGCTGGAAGGAGCACCCGCAGTCCAGTTCCTGATAGTCAGATTGAAGATGTCAGTGTTGAAGTACACCAGGATGAGGAGGATATGGGTGTTGCTGGCGCTGGGGAGGAAATTGACAAGGAGGATTCTGATGGTGAGGTGGTTTGTTTAAGTCAGGCACCCGGGGAGACACCTGTTGTCCGTGGGAGGAATAGGGCCGTTGACATGCCTGGTGAAAATACCAAAAAAATCAGCTCTTCGGTGTGGAAGTATTTCACCAGAAATGCGGACAACATTTGTCAAGCCGTGTGTTGCCTTTGTCAAGCTGTAATAAGTAGGGGTAAGGACGTTAACCACCTCGGAACATCCTCCCTTATACGTCACCTGCAGCGCATTCATAATAAGTCAGTGACAAGTTCAAAAACTTTGGGCGACAGCGGAAGCAGTCCACTGACCAGTAAATCCCTTCCTCTTGTAACCAAGCTCACGCAAACCACCCCACCAACTCCCTCAGTGTCAATTTCCTCCTTCCCCAGGAATGCCAATAGTCCTGCATGCCATGTCACTGGCAATTCTGACGAGTCCTCTCCTGCCTGGGATTCCTCCGATGCATCCTTGCGTGTAACGCCTACTGCTGCTGGCGCTGCTGTTGTTGCTGCTGGGAGTCGATGGTCATCCCAGAGGGGAAGTCGTAAGCCCACTTTTACTACTTCCACCAAGCAATTGACTGTCCAACAGTCCTTTGCGAGGAAGATGAAATATCACAGCAGTCATCCTGTTGCAAAGCGGATAACTGAGGCCTTGACAACTATGTTGGTGTTAGACGTGCGTCCGGTATCCGCCGTTAGTTCACAGGGAACTAGACAATTTCTTGAGGCAGTGTGCCCCCGTTACCAAATACCATCTAGGTTCCACTTCTCTAGGCAGGCGATACCGAGAATGTACACGGACGTCAGAAAAAGACTCACCAGTGTCCTAAAAAATGCAGTTGTACCCAATGTCCACTTAACCACGGACATGTGGACAAGTGGAGCAGGGCAGGGTCAGGACTATATGACTGTGACAGCCCACTGGGTAGATGTATGGACTCCCGCCGCAAGAACAGCAGCGGCGGCACCAGTAGCAGCATCTCGCAAACGCCAACTCTTTCCTAGGCAGGCTACGCTTTGTATCACCGGTTTCCAGAATACGCACACAGCTGAAAACCTCTTACGGCAACTGAGGAAGATCATCGCGGAATGGCTTACCCCAATTGGACTCTCCTGTGGATTTGTGGCATCGGACAACGCCAGCAATATTGTGTGTGCATTAAATATGGGCAAATTCCAGCACGTCCCATGTTTTGCACATACCTTGAATTTGGTGGTGCAGAATTTTTTAAAAAACGACAGGGGCGTGCAAGAGATGCTGTCGGTGGCCAGAAGAATTGCGGGACACTTTCGGCGTACAGGCACCACGTACAGAAGACTGGAGCACCACCAAAAACGCCTGAATCTGCCCTGCCATCATCTGAAGCAAGAAGTGGTAACGAGGTGGAATTCAACCCTCTATATGCTTCAGAGGTTGGAGGAGCAGCAAAAGGCCATTCAAGCCTATACAATTGAGCACGATATAGGAGGTGGAATGTACCTGTCTCAAGCGCAGTGGAGAATGATTTCAACGTTGTGCAAGGTTCTGCAACCTTTTGAACTTGCCACACGTGAAGTCAGTTCAGACACTGCCAGCCTGAGTCAGGTCATTCCCCTCATCAGGCTTTTGCAGAAGAAGCTGGAGGCATTGAAGGAGGAGCTAAAAGGGAGCGATTCCGCTAGGCATGTGGGACTTGTGGATGGAGCCCTTAATTCGCTTAACAAGGATTCACGGGTGGTCAATCTGTTGAAATCAGAGCACTACATTTTGGCCACCGTGCTCGATCCTAGATTTAAAACCTACCTTGGATCTCTCTTTCCGGCAGACACAAGTCTGCTGGGGTTCAAAGACCTGCTGGTGACAAAATTGTCAAGTCAAGCGGAACGCGACCTGTCAACATCTCCTCCTTCACATTCTCCCGCAACTGGGGGTGCGAGGAAAAGGCTCAGAATTCCGAGCCCACCCGCTGGCGGTGATGCAGGGCAGTCTGGAGCGACTGCTGATGCTGACATCTGGTCCGGACTGAAGGACCTGACAACGATTACGGACATGTCGTCTACTGTCACTGCATATGATTCTCTCACCATTGAAAGAATGGTGGAGGATTATATGAGTGACCGCATCCAAGTAGGCACGTCAGACAGTCCGTACTTATACTGGCAGGAAAAAGAGGCAATTTGGAGGCCCTTGCACAAACTGGCTTTATTCTACCTAAGTTGCCCTCCCACAAGTGTGTACTCCGAAAGAGTGTTTAGTGCCGCCGCTCACCTTGTCAGCAATCTGCGTACGAGGTTACTTCCAGAAAATGTGGAGAAGATGATGTTCATTAAAATGAATTATAATCAATTCCTCCGTGGAGACATTGACCAGCAGCAATTGCCTCCACAAAGTACACAGGGAGCTGAGATGGTGGATTCCAGTGGGGACGAATTGATAATCTGTGAGGAGCGGGATGTACACGGTGATATATCGGAGGATGATGATGAGGTGAACATCTTGCCTCTGTAGAGCCAGTTTGTGCAAGGAGAGATTAATTGCTTCTTTTTCGGTGGGGGTCCAAACCAACCCGTCATTTCAGTCACAGTCGTGTGGCAGACCCTGTCACTGAAATGATGGGTTGGTTAAAGTGTGCATGTCCTGTTTATACAACATAAGGGTGGGTGGGAGGGCCCAAGGACAATTCCATCTTGCACCTCTTTTTTCTTTCATTTTTATTTGCGTCATGTGCTGTTTGGGGAGTGTTTTTTGGAAGGGCCATCCTGCGTGACACTGCAGTGCCACTCCTAGATGGGCCAGGTGTTTGTGTCGGCCACTAGGGTCGCTTATCTTACTCACACAGCTACCTCATTGCGCCTCTTTTTTTCTTCTTTGCGTCATGTGCTGTTTGGGGAGTGTTTTTTGGAAGGGCCATCCTGTGTGACACTGCAGTGCCACTCCTAGATGGGCCAGGTGTTTGTGTCGGCCACTAGGGTCGCTTAGCTTAGTCATCCAGCGACCTCGGTGCAAATTTTAGGACTAAAAATAAAATTGTGAGGTGTGAGGTATTCAGAATAGACTGAAAATGAGTGGAAATTATGGTTTTTGAGGTTAATAATACTTTGGGATCAAAATGACCCCCAAATTCTATGATTTAAGCTGTTTTTTAGGGTTTTTGAAAAAAACACCCGAATCCAAAACACACCCGAATCCGACAAAAAAAATTCGGTGAGGTTTTGCCAAAACGCGGTCGAACCCAAAACACGGCCGCGGAACCGAACCCAAAACCAAAACACAAAACCCGAAAAATTTCAAGTGCACATCCCTATATACATATTTTTCAGAACCCCCCCCCCCCCCCCCCCCACACACACACACACACACACATACATTTATCTTGCCATAGGAAATAGGGGGGCACCAATATTTATCTTGCCTCCGGGCAACTGGGACGAACTTACGCCACTGACAGCGACACACCTGTGTCACTCCCATAGCAAGCGTGTTAGTGGGACATACAGACTGATTCAGATGCACATGCATCTAAGTGGCACTTCACACATACCATGGTACCGTAGTGATGTTGCTCACGGTGAGGATGTTTTCACAAAGTGATTGACAGTCAGGAGGCATTTGGGGGAGGAAACGGAGTGGAGGCAAAAACACAGGCATGTCATGACCATTTTGGCGGCATGTACCAGGCTGTGACTGCGATGCCATACACATGGTGCGCGACCATAGGACCACTCATATAGTCAATCATGGAAGCATCTGCGACGGAAGCTGCATCTGTGTACACAGATGCTGACATTTGCGAGGCTACCAGTGGGCTTCTTAATCCATTTGAAGGAAATCAACCTGAGATGTAAAGAGTTCTCTGTGGAATTCAGAAGTACAGTTGACATCAGTGTCGGACTGGGGCATGCAGGGCCCACCGGGGGAATGCAGTGGTAGGGGCCATGTTTAGGGGTGTGGTCAGTCTGCAGAGGGGGTGTGGCCTGCCACCTCATTGGTTTGACTAACCATTAAAGAGTGCAACGTCTGGGCCCCTTCATAAGTAGGGCCCTCATTCCGAGTTGTTCGCTTGCTAGCTGCTTTTAGCAGCATTGCACACGCTAGGCCGCCGCCCTCTGGGAGTGTATCTTAGCTTAGCAGAATAGCGAACAAAAGATTAGCAGAACTGCTACTAAATAATTCTTTACAGTTTCTGAGTAGCTCCAGACCTACTCACAGATTGCGATCAGCTCAGTCCGTTTAGTTCCTGGTTTGACGTCACAAACACGCCCTGCGTTCGGCCAGCCACTCCCTTGTTTCTCCAGACACTCCCGCATTTTTCCCTGACACGCCTGCGTTTTTTAGCACACTCCCGGAAAACGCTCAGTTGCTACCCAGAAACGCCTCTTTCCTGTCAATAATTCACCGATCAGCAAAGCGACTGAAAAGCGACGCAGGATCCACAGCAAAACTGCTACGTTTTTAGTTAAATAACTAAGCACATGCGCCCTGCGTGCCTTGCGCAATGCGCATTTTGCAACAAATCGCAGCATAGCGAAAATCGGCAACGAGCGAACAACTCGGAATGACCCCCTATATACAGTAAATTCAGCTGCTGCATGCATGATAATGTACCAGATTAATAACAGAATAATAACAGCAATGCACAGTAGAAAATACACAATAATCCAGTAAAATATATCATATGTATAATGTATAATTCAAGTGCACAGTCTAGAACCTGATCCTTAGAGCAGGAGGTGGGCCACCAGGCAGTGTGGCCCACTGGTGGTTTCCCCTGCACCCCTGTGGGCCAGTCCAAGCCTGGCTGCCATAGCTCGTGAGCTTGGCACAGGGAGAGGTTACCAAATCATTTCTAAAACATTGGTTATTGTCTATATTCAGGCAGCTAATGCACAATTTTAACAGTATTGTTACTCTTGTGAATGGTTATCACCGTATTAGCAATGTTGATACTGTAAATGACTGCCAGGCCCACACATGGGGCACTTACCTCTTTCTGAGGAAGATAGGGTCCCTTGCTGTTGCTTCTTTTAAGACAGTGACCTCTGAATCACTACTGATGGAGCATCTACAAAGAAGAACAAGGGAGAATCAATTTTGTCTCTCTCTGATCGCATGTCTATCACAACTCTACGGACAGGCATCTCTCTCTGGCACCATAACTGGCGCCAGAAGGTGCAGGGCTCACATCTTCCGAGAAGAGAAGGAACAATAACAGCACAAGGCAGATAAAGAATAAAGCTCAGCGCAGTCACACTGGTCACTTTGACTCAAGATTTGCCCACAGTGCCCCGTGGCACTCTCTGCACCTGTGTACAGCTCTCTACATCTAAACTTAGGGTGTGTACACACGGTGAGAACCTTGCTATGCCCAATTTTTGCTTGCGATTTCCCTTGAACTCCCCGGAGCCCAGATAGCACAGATTTTGACTAACTTTTCTTGAGATATGGACTATGTGTGCTTACGAGTTTGGCTTATGTGAGATTTTGGATTATGTGAGATTTTGGCTTATGTGAGATGTCATTGACATGTGAGATGAACTAGATAGTACACCGATCTAGCAAGGATTGACTTGCCTGCACAGTCTATCTTTTGTTGCGATGCCGACCTGGCGGGACCGCGCATCAAGATCAAATAGGGATCGCTAGGGGACTTTCACCTTGCAATCTGCACTAACTTTTCTTGCGATTTTGACTATATAGTTAAAATCGAAAGAAAATATCTCACCGTGTGTACACACCCTCAAAATGTGCAAAGTAACTAATGGCACAGGGTTTTAACTAATAAATTTCTAGTATGCAAATCATAAACTGGTTCTAACTATGGGGGTAATTCCAAGTTGATCGCAGCAGGAAATTTTTTAGCAGTTGGGCAAAACCATGTGCACTGCAGGGGGGGCAGATATAACATTTGCAGAGAGAGTTAGATTTGGGTGGGTTATTTTGTTTCTGTGCAGGGTAAATACTGGCTGCTTTATTTTTACACTGCAATTTAGATTGCAGATTGAACTCACCACACCCAAATCTAACTCTCTCTGCAAATGTTATATCTGCCTCCCGTGCAGTGCACATGGTTTTGCCCAACTGCTAAAAATATTCCTGCTGCGATCAACTTGGAATTACCCCCCATGGGTGCAATGCATTACTACAACTTAAATAATATAACTTATCAACAATACAGTGTTATACAATAAAGTGCTATGCAGTACAGAGCAATCACAATGCAAAAATAGGATTTTGATAACCTACCGGTAAATCCTTTTCTCCTAGTCCGTAGAGGATGCTGGGGATGACATCAAGACTATGGAGTATAGACGGGATCCGCAGGAGACATGGGCACTCTAAAGACTTTTCATTGGGTGTGAACTGGCTCCTCCCTCTATGCCCCTCCTCCAGACCTCAGTTGTAGGAACTGTGCCCAGGGAGACTGACATTTCGAGGAAAGGAATTACTTAACTAGTGGTGAGATATCTACCAACTCACACCCTCAACCATGCCGCACACATGGCATTCAACATAACACACGCCAACAGGCATGAACTAATTGCAGCAACATGTTGAAACCAAGATAACACAACTTGTGTAACTGTAATAACTAAACTGCAGGTAAAGTACGCACTGGGACGGGTGCCCAGCATCCTCTACGGACTAGGAGAAAAGGATTTACCGGTAGGTTATCAAAATCCTATTTTCTCATACGTCCTAGAGGATGCTGAGGACGACATCAAGACCATGGGGTCTATACCAAAGCTCCAGTACGGGCGGGAGAGTGCGAATGACCCTGCAGCACCGATTGACCAAACTTTAGGTCCTCATCGGCCAAGGTGTCAAACTTGTAGAATTTTGCAAATGTGTTTGACCCTGCCCAAGTAGCTGCTCGGCAAAGTTGTAATGCCGAGACCCCCCGGGCAGCCGCCAAGGAGGAGCCCACCTTCCTAGTAGAATGGGCCTTCATCGACATCAGTAACGGCAATCCAGCCATAAAATGAGCTTGCTGAATCGTACCTCTGATCCAGCGCGCAATAGTCTGCTTGGAAGCAGGACCCCCAATCTTGTTGGGAGCATACAGGACAAACAAAACCTCTGTTTTCCGTATTTGAGCTGTTCTAGCGACATAAATCTTCAAAGCTCTAACCACATCTAGAGACTTTTACTCAGCGAACGTGTCAGTAGCAACTGGCACCACAATAGGTTGGTTTATGTGGAAAGAGGAAACCACCTTTGGAAGAAAATGTTGACGAGTTCTCAACTCTGCCCTATCTTCATGGAAGATCAGGTAAGGGCTCTTGTGGGACAAGGCCCCCAATTCAGACACCCGCTTTGCGGATGCCAACGTCAAAAGCATCACCACTTTCCAAGTGAGAAACTTCAACTCTATTTCTTGTAGAGGCTCAAACCAACCCGATTGAAGGAACTGCAACACCACATTAAGGTCCCATGGTGCCACTGGAGGCACAAATGGAGGCTGGATGTGCAGAACCCTTTCACGAATGCCTGAACTTCTGGAAAGGAGGCCAATTGTTTTTGAAAGAAAACTTATAAGGCCGAAATCTGGACCTTGATTGACCCCAATCTAAGGCCTGCATCCACATCAGCCTGCGGAAAATTGAGAAAACGTCCCAACTCAAACTCTTCCGTAGGAGCCTTCTTGGATTCACACCAAGACACATATTTTCTCCAAATACGGTGGCAATGTTTAGACGTTACTCCTTTCCTGGCCTAAATAAGAGTGGGGATGAATTCCTTGGGAATACCCTTTCGGGCTAGGATCCGACGCTCAACAGCCATGCCGTCAAACGTAGCCGCGGTAAGTCTTGATACACACACGGCCCCTGCTGTAGTAGGTCCTCTCGAGGAGGAAGAGGCAGAGGATCTTCTATGAGCAACTCCTGAAGATCTGGATACCAAGCCCTCCTTGGCCAGTCTGGGGCAATGAAGATTGCTCAAACTCTTGTTCTTATTATTATTTTGAGAACTTTTGGAATCAGTGGAAGTGGAGGGAAAACATATACCGACCGAAACACCCACTTGGTCACCAGTGTATCCACTGCCATTGCTTGACCTGGAACAATATCTCTGAAGCTTCTTGTTTAGACGAGATGCCATCATGTCTACTTGAGGAACTCCCCAAAGACTCATCACCTCTGCGAAGACTTCTTGGTGGAGGCCCCACTCTCCTGGATGGAGATCGTGTCTGCTGAGGAAGTCTTCTTCCCAGTTGTCCACTCCCGGAATGAAAATTGCTGACAGAGCTCTAACATGTCTTTCTGCCCAGAGGAGAATCCTTGTCACCTCTGCCATTGCCGCTCTGCTTTTCGTTCTGTCTTGCCTGTTTATGTACGCGACTGCTGTTACATTGTCCGACTGGATCTGCACGGGATCTTGAAGATGTACCGTTTGTAGAAGGCCGTTGTAAATGGCTCTCAATTCCAGAACGTTTATGTGAAGGCAGGCTTCCTGACTTGACCATTTTCCTTGGAAGCTTTCCCCCTGTGTGACAGCTCTCCAGCCTCGGAGACTTGCATCCGTGGTTATTAGGACCCAGTCGTGAATCCCAAACCTGCGTCCCTCTAGTAGGTGAGAACTGTGTAGCC
The DNA here is from genome assembly GCF_028390025.1 of Pseudophryne corroboree. Taxonomy (NCBI): domain Eukaryota; kingdom Metazoa; phylum Chordata; class Amphibia; order Anura; family Myobatrachidae; genus Pseudophryne; species Pseudophryne corroboree. The sequence continues at coordinate 287,469,843 of NC_086454.1, forward strand.
ACCACAGGAGCAAAATCCTGGATTTGGGGGACAGTATTTTTTTCCGGTGTATGTGTAGGTGGCATCCGGACCACTTGTCCAACAGGTCCCACTGGAATACTCTGGCATGAAATCGGCCAAACTGTATGGCCTCGTAGGCCGCTACCATTTTTCCCAACAACCGAATGCATTGATGGATCAATACGCTTGTTGGTTTCAATATTTGTTTGACCATTTTCTGGATTTCCAGAGCTTTTTCCACTGGAAGAAATACTCTCCATACTTCTGTGTCCAGAATCATCCCTAAAAAGGACAATCTTGTCGTCGGTTCCAATGCGACTTTGGAAAATTCATGATCCAACCGTGTTGTTGGACTATTGACAGGGAGAGTGCGATGATCTGCACCAACTGTTCCCTGGATCTCGCTTTTATCAGGAGATTGTCCAGATAAGGAATTCTATTGACTCCTTTTTAACGAAGGAGGACCATCATCTCCGCCATCACCTTGGGGAATACCCTCAGTGCCATGGAGAGTCCGAACGGCAACGTCTGAAACTGGTAATGGCAATCCTGTACTTGGAATCTCAGATAAGCTTGGTGAGGAGGATAAATGGGAACATGCAAGTAAGCATCTTTTATGTCTACTGACAACATGAAGTCCCCCTCTTCCAGACTGGAAATCACTACCCTCAGGGATTCCATCTTGAACTTGAACCTTTTCAGGTAGAGATTCAGATTTTCAGGTTTAAAATCGGTCTGACTGAGCTGTCCGGCTTCGGAACTACAAAGAGGCTTGAATAAAAAAACCTTCTTCTTACTGTGCCAAGGGTACCAGGACAATGACCTGATCCTGACATAATTTTTGAATTGCCGTTGTTACTGCCTCTCTTCCCGGAAGAGAAGCTGGCAAGGTCGATTTGAAAAATCGGCATGGGGGGACGTCTTGAAACTCTAGTTTGTACCCATGGGACACTATTTGTAAGACCCATTGGTCCAGGCCAGATTGAATCCAGATTTGGCTGAAAAGTTTCAGACGTGCTCCCACCCGAGCGGACTCCCGCATGGGAGCCCCAGCGTTATGTTGCAGATTTGGCAGAAGCAGGGGTGTACTTCTGCTCCTGCGATCCGGGAGACGCCGCTTCCTTTTCCCCTTCCCCTACTAGCAAGGGGAGACCTTTGGCCTTTTTGTATTTGTTGGGCCGAAAGGATTGTATGTGAGAGTGATGTGTCTTTTTCGCCGGTGTAGGAGCATAAGACAAGAATGTCGACTTACCTGCGGTAGCCGCTGAGACTAACGCATCCAGCCCATCACCAAACAAGGCCTCACCTTTATACGGGAGAGCCTCCATATTTTATTTTGGAATCTACATCAGCATTCCACTGGCGAATCCACAACGCCCTCCGAGCCGATACTGCCATGGTAGCGGTTCTTGATCCCAAGAAACCAATATATTTCATGGATTCTAGTACGTACGCAGCAGCGTCTTTGATATGACCTAACGTTAGGAGTATCTCATCTCCATCTATTGTGTCAATGTCTAATGACAAGTTTTCTGACCACTTTTCAATAGCACTACTCACCCACTCACAGACAATGGTAGGCCTGAGTAGTGTCCCATTGGCCACATCAATAAATCACCTCACTCACTTGCGGTCTGTCAGCTCCTTAAGTGAAGCCATTCCAGGCGCAGAGAGAAACACCTTTTCTCTGTTATGACAGGGCCCTGTCTAAAATGCGGGGTGACTCCCACCTTTTTTGGAAAAAGGTAAGCTGCCTGAATTCCTTTTGGGAATCTGAAATTTCTTTTCAGGTTAAATCAGACCTGAGGTGGAGGGAAAATTACATTACTTCTTTACTAAAGTAAACCCTCTCCTTGTGGTAAAAGAGGGGGCTTCGTAACTTCTAACACCTCCTTTATAGCTAAAACATGTTTTGAATGCTTTTTTGCTAACTTAGGACCTATTCCCCTGGAATCACTAGTGTCGACACAGGAATCAGAGTCCGTGTCGGTATCAGTTTGTACTACTTGTGCAAATTTGTATGTGACCCAGAAAGGTCCCTGTGGAAGAAAGGCAGAACTATTAAAAATCACATCTTCAACAGATTATTTTCATTTTCTGTATGAGATTCAGTCCAACCTCTTACTGATATGATTCACACTATCACGTAACCTTTCACCCAGTCAGGCTCTTGGTGTCATATTACACCTCTGTGTCCCTAACATGTCTCCACAGAGTTCCCTGCCACAGACATGTCACACACGTGCAGAACCACACCACAGACACTCCGGGACTTATAGGGGGACAGACCCACAGTAAAATCTGTCAGAGGGACACAGATGGGATTTGCCTGCTCACAACCCAGCGCCAGTAACACAATGTCTGTGAACACAAAATGCCCACTGACATGCAGCGCTTTTATAATGTTAATCACACAATTATATAGCACCAAATTCACTGTGCCCCGCCTCCCCTGTTTTGCACCCTGATACTTGTTCAGTAGTGGAGGAGGACCAGCCTGGTCTCTGCAGCCTGAGGAGTGAGAGAAAATGGCGCTGAGCAGTGTGCTGGCTGACTGAGGAGGAAGCTCCACTCTTCAATGGTGTGTTTCTCCTCAGCTTTTATGAGGTAGTTTTTTATACTGGTGGGGGTAGGACTGTGCCTCAGCAACTTATGCCCCTTATTTATGTCAGTTTCCATAGGTTTCATGCTGCCCAGGGCGCGCCCATCCCCCCCGCGCCCTGCACCCTGCAGTGCCTGTGTATGTGTTGGCAACATGGCGCGCTGCGCTCCCGCCAGCCGCGTGGTACCTTTAGCCGTCACTCTCTTGATTGAAGATCTGTCTTCTAACACTCCCCTGTATTCTGATTTCTGGCTCTGTGAGGGGGGTGACGGCGTGCTGTGGGAGTGAGCATCTAGGCACGGCTAGCGTTCAGTTCCCTTCAGGAGCTAATGGTGTCCTGTCAGCCAGAAGCAGAGCCATGAAACTCTTTAGGAAGTTGGTTCCTACTTCTGCCCCCTCAGTCCCACGAAGCAGGGAATCTGATGCCAATAGATCTCCCTGAAAATAAAAAACCTAACATAAGTCTTTTCAGAGAAACTCAGTAGAGCTCCCCTGGAGTGCATCCAGTCTGCCTGGGCACAGTTCTAAAACTGAGGTCTGGAGGAGGGGCATAAAGGGAGGAGCCAGTTCACACCCAATGAAAAGTCTTTAGAGTGCCCATGTCTCCTGCGGATCCCGTCTATACCCCATGGTCTTGATGTCATCCCCAGCATCCTCTAGGACGTATAAGAAATATTAATGACCAGACTTTGAGTAAACAACACTCTAGATCAGTGGTTCTCAAACTGGGGTGCCTCGGGACACTTGCAGGGGTGCCTTGGATTGGTGGTCCAGGACCAATTCAAATTATTTATTTTCAATGTTATAGGCAAAACCAGTGCTGGTGACTGCCAATCATAAAATATGTCTTTAGAATGTAAGCTCTCACGAGTAGGGCCCTCTTCCCTCATGTGCTTATCCTTTTCTTGCTTTAATAATCCTCAGATGCCCCAAATCCTGCAGTTTTCGGCCATCCTGATCAGGGGCATAGGGAGGGTGGTTCTGGTGGAGCTCGAGCTCCAGGTGACCAAGACAGTACAGGGTGCCGCAGCTCGACTCCACCGGAACCTCCGCCTGGCCGCACGGAGCTCGCAGCTGTCAGTCACTGACAGCTGCGAGCCTGAGCAGCGTCAGCTCTTTACCTCCCTCCCTCCTCATGACGTCAGACGCCAGACGGGTGGAGACGCGGCCAGACTTCACAGGACTGCGGAGACGGAGCAGCAGCAACGGCAAGCAGGAGCGGGGCAGGTGAGTATTGTTTTTTTGTTGTTTTTCTTTAGCGTGTGTAAGCGGGGGTGTAGTACGGCTGACCAGCGGTCAGCTTACCAACGCCGGGATCCCGGCGGAGAGGGGCGAGTGCAGCAAGCTCCTTGCGGGCTCGGTGGCGACCTGAGGTCGCCACGGGTTCTATTCCCACTCTATGGGTGTCGTGGACACCCACGAGTGGAAATAGTCCCTGTTGGTCGGCATGCCGACCATCGGGACAGTGACCCGTCGGGCTGGTGGAGGAGGTCATGTGACTGTCGGTCAGCTGACCGGCGGTCACATGAATACCACCCGTAAGCGGCGCTACCAGAGGGCACAAACCAGGGGGCACAACTACTGGGGGCAAATCTACAGGGGGTACAGCTACAGGGGGCACTACTACTGGGGGCAAATCTACTGAGGGCACAACTACAGGGGACACAACTACTGGGGACAAATCTACAGGGGGCACAACTACTGGGGCAAATCTACAGGGGGCACAGCTACTGGGAGCAAATCTATAGGGGGCACAGCTACAGGGGGCACAACTACTGGGGGCACAACTACAGGGGGCACAACTGCTGGAGATAAATCTATAGAACTGCGGAGACGTAGCAGCAGCAACGGCAAGCAGGAGCGGGGCAGGTGAGTATTTTTTTCTTTAGTGTGTGTAAGCGGCTCTACCAGGAGGCACAAATCAGGGGGCACAGCTACTGGGGGCAAATCTACAGGGGGCACAGCTATAGGGGGCACTACTACTGGGGGCAAATCTACTGAGGGCACAACTACAGGGGGCACAACTACTGGGGACAAATCTACAGGGGGCACAACTACTGGTGCAAATCTACAGGGGGCATAGCTACAGGGGGCACAGCTACAGAGGGCACCGCTACTGGGGGAACAGCTACAGGGGCCACAACTACTGGGGGCAAATCTACAGGGGGCACAGCTACAGGGGGCACAACTACTGAGGGCACAGCTACAGGGGGCACAACTACTGGGGGCAAATCTACAGGGAGCTCAGCTACTGGTGGCAAATCTACAGGGGCACAGCTACAGAGGGTACAACTACAGGGGGCAAATCTACTGAGGGCACAACTACAGGGGGCAAATCTACAGCTGGCACAGTTACAGGGTGCACAACTACTGGGGCCACAACTACTCCGGGCACAGCTACAGGGGGCACAACTACTGGGTCCATAACTACAGGGTTCATAACTGTGGCCATGCCCCTTCCCTATGAAGCCACGCTCCTTTTTTTTTGCAGTGCGCCTTTGGCGCGCACTATGTTTCACCTAGGTGTGTGTGTGTGTGTGTGTGTGTGTGTGTGTGGGGGGGGGGGGGGCGCCAAAGGAAACTTTCGCCCTGGGTGTCACAAGGTCTAGAACCGGCCAGTGGCCACCCCCCCAATTCAGTACAGGGGAGGGGGGCGCCGAAACCTACCTTGCTCCAGGCACCATGACACCTTGCTACACCTCTGATCCTGATACTTATCTCAGTGTCATCTGCTGATGTAGTTATGTTTAGTTACCCTGTACTTGTCCTATATTGTCTTCATCTGTAAGTCACTGTTTTGATTCTGTGCATACTGTATGTACTCTGTAGTTGGGCGCTGCGGAACCCTTGTAGCACCAAATAAATAAAGGATAATAATTTGGACAAACATAAGCAAATCTTGTTCCTCACCACGCAATTGAACCTAAGGATGACATATAAACACAATTTGCTTAATTTAATATTTCTAAATTTCTCAATAAGAAACTTTTGGCCTAGGAGTGCCGTGACAAAAATTTGGATACTCGTAGGTGTTGTGATTCAAAAAAGATTGGTAACCACTGCTGTAGATCAGTGGTCTCCAACCTTAATTGGGGTGTGAGCTACTTTCGGAAAATAAAATCTCTGAAGGAGCTACCCCCTCCCCCCAATGTGTGCGCATGCCTGCGAAAGTGGGTGTGGCCTCACAAAAGTGGGTGTGGCCTCACAACTACAAGCAATGCCCCCCCGCGTAGTGCCAGATACACAAATAATGTCCCCAGCAGTGCCAGATACACAAATAATTTCACCTCAGCAGTACCATTTAAAATGCCCCCCCCCCCGCAGTGTCCGATGCAGTGCCCCACACAGTGCTAACTCTTGTTGGCTTCTTCTACTGCCACAGGTGCTGCTCCTCCTGTATGAGGGATGGACAGGGAGGAGAGTGCAGCACGCGCCTCTCCTGTGAAGTCCGGAGAGAGGCTGCGGTGAGGGTGACAGAGTCTCCGGCGGTGGGCATTTAAAATATGGTGCCAGTAAGTGAGCCAATCAAAACTCGCGGTCTGGCAGCAAATCAGGTGCCGCCACTGCCGGTCCACAAGCTCTGATTGGCTGATGTGTGGCCCCATATTAAAAATGAAGGGAGGAAAAGTGCCAGTGACTGCCCAAGCCTGAGCACTCTGTGAGCTACCGAAAATACTACGTCGAGCTACCGGTAGCTCGCGTACTACGGGTTGGAGATCACTGCTGTAGATAATCTCTTTTAGGGGGTGGAAAACGAACATTTAGAACCTGCTACAGGGGAACAGGGAGGCAGTAGACAATGACATAGGGGGATATTTTCTGTCATTTTTCAAACACAGTCTGTAAATGAACAGTTACAAGCTGCATGTACTTTATCTCTCTTCACTGTATCTCTCTCCGTGCTTTGGTAAATCCCTCCCTAGTGCCTGCAACCCCCTGTCCTATTCCTGGGGACCTTTGTTCTGTCCTGTCTGGGGAAAGAGGAATTTCTAATGCTATCTGGTTCCTACACTAAGGGACTCTCTAACGCTCTGATAAAAACAAATAAACTGTTACTATAATTGAGGGCCTACTGCCCAATTTTGATGGTAAAACATGGCAGCTATGATCACATACCCCTGGTAGTCCGGCAGTGTATGTGGGTGCAATCAAACTCTAATGCTGAATTTAATGGTACACACAGGTCTAGCATCCGAATGCCCTGTTGGTCAGAAGGGCCCAAGGCTGTTTACAGAGGACAAAGATAGTGGCTGCAGTGTGGAGCTTTGTTTAGCTCTTTTTTCCTCCACTACAGGTCTGTCCAATCCACCGCTTCAATCTTCATTCTTGCTGGCAGCCACCATCCTCACAGTCTTCTCCAGTTGCTTGTGCTGTCTTCTGCGAGAGAACAGAGCTATGATGCAGCAAGCCGGGATTAGCTGACTGAGGCTGCTCAAAATTGTCTGCCTCCAATTTTGGATTGCTGGGACGCTATCTTTGAACTAGGAGAGACTGATTGGTTGAGCTTAAATACCTTCAGATTCAAGCTTGCTATTACACTGCAAAGGATGCCACTCACCTGTCTCACCGAATGATCCATTGGCAATGCTCCCTCCTGATCTCATGTTCACAGGAGGGGTGAATAGAAGAGAACTCCCTCCTTCTGGTCACTCTGCCAGGGACACTGCCACAATGTCAATAGCAGAGGCGTAACTCTGGGAGGCAAAGGAGGCATTTGCCGCCGGGCTCCTGCTCTAAAGGGGGGCACCTCTCCTCCCATTCTGTGACACAATTCAATTAAGTTAATTGATAACTACTGACACGCTCGGCTTGAGTTGGGGATCTGACGACTGATAATTGACTGAGGGAGCAGCTATCAGCAAAGGAAGGAAACGAGGTGGCTGAATGTAGTTCTTACTCATGGATTGAAGACTTAGGCCCGAAGATGTAGAGGGGTAAGCAATGAGGACAATGAACGAGAATGATACACTGAAGGAAGATAAATTCAGTTTTACTGAGCCCTCAATCATACACACCGACTAGGAGATAAGTCTGAGTGAATTCTGAAAGACGAAATGTTCGTGACTTATAAACGATGCTGAAGAATACTAAATGAAGAAGTGACTTGTGATTTGTAAATGATGCTGAAGAACACTGAATGAAGAGATGACTGGTGATTTGTAAATGATGCTGAAGAACACTGAATGAAGAGATGACTGGTGATTTGTAAATGATGCTGAAGAACACTGAACGAAGAGATGACTGGTGATTTGTAAATGATGCTGAAGAACACTGAATGAAGAGATGACTGGTGATTTGTAAATTATGCTGAAGAACACTGAATGAAGAGATGACTGGTGATTTGTAAATGATGCTGAAGAACACTGAATGAAGAGATGACTGGTGATTTGTAAATGATGCTGAAGAACACTGAATGAAGAGATGACTGGTGATTTGTAAATGATGCTGAAGAACACTGAACGAAGAGATGACTGGTGATTTGTAAATGATGCTGAAGAACACTGAATGAAGAGATGACTGGTGATTTGTAAATGATGCTGAAGAACACTGATAAAGCTAAATATTTATCGTGTATATAACCCTTTGAGGTCTAAGAACACTGTACGCTATCTACGTAAGAAGTACCGTAAGGGTACGCAAGTTGCGTATCGATCGCTTAGCCGTGATCGAGACGCTCAGGCGTCACGTTCACTCACGGCCAAGTGATCGCCGGCAGGCAGACTCTTGGCTGTTGACTTATCGTAATGATTCGCTATAGCGTAGCAGCGCTAGGGACCACGAGGAGATCACCAGCGATGCAGATGCTCACAACGTTAAACCTTTATATCTATACCTTTAGCAATGAAATACACAGCAAACCTTAATGTAGAGACAAAGTGTAAGTGCAACCTTGTGTAACCTGATTAACTACAAAGCTGCTTGAGTGTCACCGACGCTCAGAGAATACTTAACACTATAAAGAATACACAGATACCTGGGCTTAGGGTCCGAAACCTATTATGTGTATTATGACTATTATACTTGCAAAAGGAATCACAGTACAAAGCATACACTACAATATAACATAAACCAACTAACCAGATAACTACACAGGAAATACAATACAATACAATTCAAGTCTAATCAAGGAAAAATATGAGAGAAAGAGAAGAGAGGGAGAGAGAGAAATGGCTCACAGTAAGACAATATGATTACGGAGAGAACTTACGCACAAGGGGAACGATCGCATGCGCCTCGATATCCAGCTCCCGATTATCAGCAATGAGAACCGTTGAAGAGAGTGAAGTTGGATATGGTCGGCCTGCTATTTATGCCCCACACACAATACAATTCAATGGTCCCTACAATCTCATTGTTCATTGGACACAGGAATTCGGCTTCGCATTATAACAAAAGGTCATAGGTTGATTCACACAGGTGGGCTGTGACTATTTCCAACTGCTCAGGTGGGAGGGAAACTGGGTTTCCCGCCGCATGGGTAATAAAGTGCAAATAAAGTAAATGTTCATAAACTTCTTATGTCCATAACTATTCGCACGAGCGATTGATCTGCTTCAAACCAACACCGGAATATTTCTAATTAAATATTCTTCCGATGGATACTAAACACCACTGTATTACTCCTATCTGACCCTTCGTATCAAACAAAGAGGGATTCCTCTGTTCATAAACATTCTATATTAACCAAACTTTCAGAATCTATCAAAGGGACCATGATCTACAAAATACATTATTAGTGAAAATATGTAATGATTGAGTCGCACGCTATGATCGCATAAACTCTACCGTAAATACGCATACCATGCGCCTGCGGGTGCCCGCGACTGTGAGTATGCGCACGTACGGGAGAGCGTACGCATGCGCAGCACGGACCTGTGTGAGGTGCAAATATGGTAGTGTGCATAGAGATATTTTTCTGACTTTGACAGTCCACCCTTTGGCAGTCAATAATAACTGCCACCTTCTAAAACATTTCAAAAGGAGAAAAATATATGTCAGGGGTTAATTCATTTCCATGGTTGGGTAAGGGAGGAGAGAGGAGTAGGTGGGAAGAGGGTATGACCTAGTGTGATAGCAGAAGCATGTGTGTATGAGTCCATGTTTGGGGGGTCATGTATCATCGTGCCGTACGTGTTGTAAATCAAGCTTCGAGGTATTGCGAAGTATACATTTGAATTCCTTCTTATCCCGTGGTACAGGTCTGTGGATGGGCTGTCAAACTTTACCGAGCTCTTTTCGGATTTTGAACAAAATGGGGAGCACATTTTAGTTGATGATACATGAATGGGGGAATATGTGATTGCTGATATCTGTGCCTGTATTCCCTATACTATGTGTGTCATTACCTGAGGGTTGTAGAAATGAAGAAAGGACATAATTACGGTAAATGCGGTGGTATTCTATGTCAGGTTAATGTACATCTGTCGGTTGAAGTTTTGTTCGGTATCAGTTGAAAGTCGTCTTCTTTGCGCTGTTTTGCTCATTAAGCGTGAGCAATAAGCTTTGTCAATGCCATTAGATTTACAAAAAATGTTGGGCTAGCGTAATTTTAAGAATTCTAGGGAAACTGGGGATCCATGGCAAAGTTCATCAAGTGTCCATATCTCAAGTGGTCAAAACTTCTTCTTTGGTCTATCCGTTGTCTGTATAGCGTCTCATCAACTTCCTCGTCCAAGGGGGTCTTGTTATCTTGGAGAAAAACCAGAAAAACAGGTGAAAGGAACGGACCGTAGAAATCGCATTTTCATCACATCATTGTTTCTATCGTTGGGTCGTAAATCAAATCCAGGTTAATTACAGTTTCCTCACTCCTCAAACTCATCACTCTGGTACTTTGTTTGCACCTCATTAAAGCCTGCCCGCATCTAAATATCAATCCAATCGATATAACGACACCTAAGATACATAGTAGAAACTTCCCAACATCCATTATGACTCCTTGAGCCCAGTCTCCTAAACCACAGAACCAATTTCGCGGGTTCAACCATGACACCCATCCAGTCAGTTCATTACCTACAGCAGCAAGAGTGAGATTGTGTTTTCGGCGAAATTCCCACTTTAATTGGAGAATATCGTCCATCTTTTGGTCTATGACCTCTACCGGATCCTCGGTGCTATTTGTGATATACGTGCAACACTTCACGCCGTACTGTGTTGCCAGTGTAACACAATATCCGCCTGTCACTGCTGTGAGGTAATTAAGAACCATTCTATGCTGTACCAGTTCTGTTTTATAAGCTTGAAGTTCTCTTCCAGTGTATCTAAACGTGTCATCATACATTTCAGTGATATTATCTAACAAATTGGCGAGTGCGGAAATGTATCTATAATTCATCACTCCTCGAGCGGTGCGAGTGAAATCTAACGCCACCAGAACCTGAATCCCGGTGGATTCATGGATCAGATCAGAGGCCGGATGCTCTAACCTTTCTGACAGTTGTCTTTTAACGAGGTGCTCGTAATGAGTGTGAGTATAAGGAGCTTGGGCACCACGGTGTATGTCTTTCATTTTATCATGAGTTACAGTCATTACTTCAGGCAATACTCTTCCAATATAACACAATCCTTCAGAGTTTGGGGCAAGCCACTTGTACGCCTTTCTCCCGCATATGAAATATGCATCATCGGGGAGAACATATGGGACGGAGAAAGACATTACCATATTACACACCTTCCAGGTGAAATCTCCTAGCCCTAATTCTTCCATCTGCTTAATGCACGTATCAGGTTGTACGATATGTGCACAGTATCCTGGTGATACTTCTCCAACTCTAGTAATCCTATTTCCTAAGGTGTATCTATACCGGAAAGATTTTCCTCTACTGGCTATGTGGCGTACAAGCTCTGTATCTGTAGGCATTCTATCTGCTCTATGTGAAAAGGTCATGGTGTGGTTACTCCATGATACTTCCCAACTTCCCGGCTTTCTGGGATTGGAGATGTTAAAACATAATAGGGACCTATCCACGTGGTATTGGTGGAGCTTCAAACTAGGAGGGCTGGAGATATTAAACCTCCGGTCCACCGGTCTCCCACCATTTAACTCAAGTACCTCCCCTATCGTTAAAGGAAATGGTACTAGCCCTGATTTGCTATGACCCTGAGGTACTTGAGAGCATACCCAACAATCTGTTTTGTTTAATACATTACCCACTAAGGAGTGATAATCACTCAATGGATGTCGGTCCATATGGATATTAAAACTGGATTGGCATTTCTTAATGCACCCATCTTCAATGACATTGTTACAGAGCCTACAGATACAATTTTCTTCAGCTAACAATCCGTCACAATTTCTTCTATGGTCAATGCTATCGGATCGTTTTCTGATACTCGCCTTTGCTAGTTGGTTAGGTTGATCTTGGAAAACTACGCCTCCATCTTTATCATCAGAACTCATTCCAGAACCTCTATCGACCTCCATGGTACTCTCGCCGGAACAGACTGCTCTGGTCAACATCATGGTCAACAGGAAAATCCGGATCACAGTCTCTTGGGGCAAGTCCATCTTTGAGGAGGAGACGAAGAAGAATGAGAAGGAGGAAAAATACATTTGAGGGAGAGGGGATGGGAAGTGGAAAAAAAACAATAAAAGGGAGTGGGGAGTCGACAACAGCTCTCGGTCTTCAAGGCTCAGGTGCCGCCTCAGTCCTCCTGGAACAGACACTCCAGTGATACAACCTCTACCGTCTGTTCCTTATCACGGGACTTCTCTGGATCAGCAACCTTCTTGCAGTGGGATGAATGGACCCAAGTCTCTCTCTCAGCAACCTTCAATGCTGTAGTGCTAGTCAATAAGACCTGGTATGGTCCTTCCCATCTGTCAATAAGGCAACCTGAGCGTAGAAAATTTTGTATCATTACATAATCCCCAGGTTCAATGTCATGACAATTACTATCAGGTAGATCAGGAATCACCAACTTTAGATTATCATTTTGATTCCTTAACTGTTTACTCATGTTAATCAAGTACTTTACAGTTACTTCATTGTTACATTTCAAATCATCCTGAGGGTTAATCATGACATGCGGTTGTCGACCAAATAAGATTTCAAAGGGGGACAGATTAAGAGGGGACCTGGGAGTGGTTCTGATACTGTACAATACAATGGGTAAAGCTTCTGGCCATGTCAATCCTGTCTCTGCCATCACTTTACTCAATTTATTTTTAATAGTGCTGTTCACTCTTTCGACCTTCGCACTCGCCTGTGGACGGTACGGAGTGTGCAGCTTGCTATCAATTCCCATCAACTTACACATTCCTTGAAAGACATCACCTGTAAAATGGGTACCCCTATCACTTTCGATTATTCTAGGGATACCATATCTACATACAAATTCCTGCACAATTTTCTTAGCTGTAAACATAGCGGTATTTGTAGCTGCAGGAAATGCTTCGACCCAATTCGAGAAAACATCTATACAAACAAGTACATATTTCAAATTCCGACAAGGGGGTAATTGAATGAAGTCAATTTGTATTACCTGGAAAGGGCCGCCGGCAGGTGGGATATGGGATGGTTCTGTAGGTATTGCCTTTCCAATATTCTTTCTCAGACAGGTAAGGCATGACATTGCTCTTTTACTCGCATGAGAGGAGAATCCTGGGGCGCACCAATAGGCTCTTACCAATTTGCACATTCCCTCCTTGCCTAGATGAGTCAGCCCGTGAGCTGCTTCAGCCAGACATGGAAGATATGCTCTGGGGGCCACTGGTTTACCATGTCCATCCGTCCAGAGTCCTGAGGACTCTTGGCCACATCCCTTTGCCTTCCAGACTGCCCTTTCCTGTGTGGAACACAAATTTTGCATTTTACACAACTTCTGTGTGTTGATGGTATTGAATACCATCAGTTGTGTGGTGTCTGTCTGTATGGGGGTAGCAGCTGCTAACTTAGCAGCTTCGTCTGCTCGGCTGTTACCAAGTGATACCGGGTCTTGGCTATATGTGTGTGCTTTACATTTGATAACAGCCACTCTGTCGGGTTCCTGTATCGCTGTTAGAAGCCTTTTTATGTGAGCTGCATGCGCTACCGGTGTACCAGCTGCCGTCATGAAATTTCTGAGGCGCCATAGGGCTCCGAAATCATGGACTACCCCGAATGCGTATCTAGAATCGGTGTAGATATTGGCTGACTTACCCTTAGCCAATTCACATGCTCTGGTTAGGGCGACCAGTTCAGCAACCTGGGCTGAGTGAGGTGGGCCTAGCGGTTCCGCTTCTATGGTGTCTTGGTCATCTACGACTGCGTATCCAGTACACAAGTCTCCCGAGTCTGACTGTCTGTGACAACTACCGTCCGTGTAGAACGTGAGTTCTGCATCTTCCAGTGGGTTGTCACTGATGTCAGGCCTTGCGGTAAAATTTTGGGTCAAATATTCCATACAATCATGTGTATCTTCCTTTGTATTAAATCCTCCTTCCCCAGCACTCTCACCTTCCACCCTTTGTGCCTGACCAGGCACACCTGGGAGATATGTTGCAGGATTTAATGCACTGCATCTCCTTATGGTGATGTTTACGGGGGCCATTAGTGCTAATTCCCATCTTGTAAACCTCGCTGATGAGACGTGTCTGGTTTGGGCAGAATTCAATAAGGCTGATACCGCATGTGGCGTATGGATTGTGAGGTTGTGGCCTAGCACGACATCTTCGCTTTTTGTCACTAGCAATGCTATCGCAGCAACGCTTCGCAAGCATGTAGGGAGGGATCGCGCTACCGTATCTAGCTGAGCGCTGTAGTATGCAACTGGCCTGCTGGCATCACCGTGTTTTTGGGTTAGTACGCCTGCCGCGCAACCAGCACTTTCTGTTCCGTATAGTTCAAAGGGTTTCCCATAGTCTGGCATACCTAGTGCTGGTGCCTGCGTTAGGCACTGTTTGAGTCTCTCAAATGCTGTTTCGGACTCGTCTGTATGCGAAATCCTATCAGGTTTGTTCGAGGAGACCATTTCCTGCAAAGGTAACGCTAAAATGGAAAACCCTGGGATCCAATTACGGCAATACCCACACATTCCTAAAAACGTTCTGATCTGTTGCTGGGTTTGTGGCAGGGTCATGTCTCTAATTGCTTGGATTCTATCAGCGGTCAGGTGTCTCAGTCCTTGTGTTAGACAGTGTCCCAAATATTTTACCTTAGTTTGGCATAATTGCAACTTGTCTTTGGACACCTTGTGTCCGGTGTCTGAAAGATGAAACAGGAGCTGTTTCGTATCCTTCAGAGATGCTTCCAGTGAATCTGAACACAGTAATAAATCGTCCACATACTGTATCAATACTGATCCACTGTCTGGTTGGAAAGACTGTAAACAATCATGCAAAGCCTGAGAAAATATACTTGGACTATCTATGAAACCTTGGGGTAATCGAGTCCACGTGTATTGGACTCCTCTGTATGTGAATGCAAACAAATATTGGCTGTCAGGGTGCAGAGGTACCGAAAAGAAAGCGGAGCAGAGGTCAATAACAGTGAAAAATTTGGCAGTGGGAGGGATTTGCATTAGGATGACAGCTGGATTTGGCACTACGGGGAACTGACTCTCAACTATTTTGTTAATCCCCCTTAGATCCTGCACTAGCCTGTAACCCCTCCCCCCACTCTTCTTAACAGGGAAGATGGGACTATTAGCAGTGCTGGACGTTCTTACCAGAATGCCCTGTTGTAGCAAGCGCTCTATTACTGGGTAAACTCCTAACTCCACCTCTGGCTTCAGAGGATACTGTGGGATTTTTGGAGCTATCCTACCATCTTTTACTTGTACAACTACTGGAGCTACGTTTGCCATTAATCCAGTGTCCTGTCCGTCTTTTGTCCAAAGTGACTCTGGTATCTGAGATGTCATCTCTTCTACTTGGGATGGATTCCTATTTGTCATAATGGTATGTGACATTAATTTTTGATGGGGAGTCTAACGTGTCTCGCACTTCCAGAGCGTGATTCTCAGGTATGTCCAAGAATACACCTTCAGGAGTACAATAAATGACGCACCCCATTTTACACAGTAAGTCTCTTCCCAGGAGATTGGTTGGTGCCGATGCAGCCAGCAAAAAGGAATGCTTGGTATGCAAAGGCCCTATTGTAATCTCGGCTGGTTTGCTAACAGGGTAGTGCTGGACTACTCCTGTTACTCCCATGGCTGGAATTGTCCTACCAGTGGTCCTCATGCCCACTGTCGAATTTATCACTGACTTGGCCGCCCCTGTGTCTACAAGAAAGTTTAAAGTTTTACCAGCTACATTAATTGCGACCTCGGGTTCACTTTCAAGGTTGGCAATCAATTTCACTGGCTGCAGATTACAGGTATGGCCACACCCCTATTGGGTATGGTGACCTCCCTGAATCCCGCTGGCAGCAACTATTTGTGAGGGAGATAGTTGGGAACTACCAGAGGCATGCCAGTCTCTGTTTGGGGGATATCTTTTTGTTTCCCCTGTATGTGGCTCATAACTCCGTTTCTGTGGACCTTGCTCCCAATGTCGTGTGTCGTGTCGTTGTCTAGGGGGTTGGTATGATCTTTGCGAATTTTTAGCTCTACAGTCTCGTGCATAGTGTCCCTGTCTTTGACAAGAATAACATGTTATCATAGTTGACTTACCCACAGGGTTGGATGGTACATACGCAGGCTGCTTTGTGGTCAGAGCCTGTATACTTACTGACATTAGCTTATCACTCTGCGACTCCCTGTGTCTGGTGATGTTTCGGTCGTGATCAATAGCAGCCTCTCTCAAAGTGGACACTGACAGACCTCGCCAACATGGTTGCGTGGTCTGTACCCTTGCCTTTAATGTTTCCTTCAAACCATCCATTAGTACAGATACTGCTACTTCTCGATGGTTTGGATTTGTCCTAATGTCCTCTATACCAGTGTACTTTGCCATTTCTAATAGTGCCCGGTGAAAATATTCTGCAGCTGTTTCTGACTCTTTTTGTTTAATGGAAAATATTTTGTTCCATTTAACAACTGCTGGGAAATGCTCCTTTAACTGTAAGTTTATCCTTCTTACGTTATCTTTGTTGTACACATCTGTAAGAGGTACATCCAGATCTAGTCCACAATCAGCTAAAAATTGAGCTGAGTCGACATTGGAGGGTAAACAAGCTTTTAGCAATATCTGCCAATCTTTATTATTGGGCTCTAAAGTGTTTCCTAAGTCTGTGATGTATTTTTGGCTGGCAACTAAATCTTTTCTAGGGTCAGGGAATTCAGACACTATGGTCCTTAATTCCATTCGGGAAAATGGGCTGTACATGGCAATGTTCCTTATGGGAGTGGCTCCTGATACATCTGTTTTCCCATTGGGAACTGCTATTACCCTAACAGGAGTAATTCTAACAACCTCATTCTGTGTAGATTCTACAGCTTGTGGTGAACTAGTCTCAGCATAATGCATGGTGCCGTACTTACCAGTTGATACGACCTCACCTATCCCTCCGCTAGGGGCCTTTACTAATCTCGTGGGTGTTGCTGTGCCTACTGTGGTCTCTGCTATGGTGGCTGCTAGAGAGAGCGCTGAAATCGTTGTCGCTTCGTCCTCTTGAACACACTCCTGAGGAAAGTTCAAAACAGGGTACAACTTGCACGGGTTAATACTTGCATGGGTTAATGGGTTAACATTATCATTAACATTTACACAGTTACTAAGTGATTTTGTGTTACACTTTAGTGCGTCTTTCTCCGTAATCAACTTCTCTCCTGATATATATGGTGGCGGCGGGGCCGTGGCAATCAGTTTTCTGTTAGAGCCAGATCCTGCCGCCTGAGCCAAACCTCTCTGTATCTCACCTTCCTGTTGCCACAACTGTAAATAATCATAATGCTGAACTCGTCTCTTTGTTGATTTTATGAGACATATCCTCCTCCTTAAATTTTGTAACACCTCTGGGCTGAAGCTACCTATTCTTGGGAATTTCTCCCGGTCTTGTACCGTCATTCTCTCCCATTCATCACATAAAACCTCTGTGTGACTTCCATATTTCTCACACATGATATACCTGGCCGACCCAATTGGTCGGACCACTGAATCAACCCGAACCGAGGTTGATCGCCCCCTACCTGAACAACTGGCCCCCATAACTCTGCAGGCGTTGCTTGCTCTACCTCTGATCTCTATATCAAGGTCTTCAGCGAACCCTTACAGAAAACCAGATTGTTCACAATAGGCTGACGGTGGCGGTTTACCGAGTACCCCACTCACTCGCCCACGCCGACCAATGCGACCTGATCACACCGATATGGTGCTGGCGCACTCGACCCAGGGCACCTATAAAAACCGTTGTTTACTGGAACATGCGAGGGTTATCCGCAGAACACTTACTCTTTCCAGTAAAGGTGAGGTTTGTCAGATAGTTCCTGAGTGACCAGCGAACTTCCCTTCTTGAAAAAATAAAAAATTACACAAATCACGTCAGAATGTACAAATAGCGTTTGTGACCCCTTTACTCTAATGGTACTAGGTCAGATTACTAACTACTGTACACAATTACGTGCGGTCCAGTCGTTCAGTACACAAACAACTAAGCTTATGTACGGAAAGACCAATGGAATCGAAACTTACGACTGCGAATTCCTTCAGCCAGAGCTTGTACGGCCTATATGGGTCTTGCACCAACCCTTCTCTTGGTGTTGTGCCTCTGAACTGTATAGCGGACTTCCCTGTTTACTGTACCTGGACCTGCTGGTCTACTATGACCTCCTGGTCTTGTTCTGTACGACCTCCTGGTCTGACCTCCTGGTCTTGTTCTATACTGGTCCGCTATACTCTAATGCTCAAATATTATGTTTAACCAAGGATGCCTCCCTAGCCACCGTGCACGTCACTTACACGCGTGTACCTCACGAGTACTCGACTTTTCTTGTGGTTCAACCTTTAAGTTATATAAACTTATGTAATACAAAAACACTCACTCATCACATGTACACTTTTGCTTCTATTTCTATTTCTGCGCAGAAATTTTTCTTTAGCCCAGCTGTGTTACCAATTAGGAGCAGGATCTGTTAATTTAAATTTTGGATTTCCAAAAATAGACTTGCGTTATTTATCGCCTGTGGCGCTATTTACCGCTTTGCGTTACTTATCGCGTTGCGTTAAAAATCAACTTATCGTGACTTGAGCTACGTGGGCGTAACCGGACGCTCCGTTGCGTAATGTACGCTGCGTGCGTCCGCCTTTGGATTGCGTACACAAGTCTTTTGTTAGGGACACGTGTACGCAAAGCAAAGATCCACCGTAACACAATTTATATTTTTATCAATGTAGATGATCCCTGGTCATCTACCACACAACACACTGACTTCGCCTTATCTCCCAGGCAAAACTGTGTGTTTGTCTATCTTTTAACTATATTACTTTTACTCTTAAACTATGAAATAACAGCAAATCTCTTTTGGCACTTTTTTTTTTATCAACTATAAAACTGGCAGACAGGAGAATGATATACGAAAATGAAACGGAAATGCAGATATATATGTGTGCGTGCGTATGTACGCAAGACAGAAGAATAAACAGTTTTAAAAGACACTAGCGTTTTGTTCTTACCTCCGGTTCCCGGATTCCTTCAGCACTCTTTTATCTAAGCGAAGCAGACGCTTATCCCGTCAGCACTACGAGACAACCTCCCGCCCTTTGCTGAGGGATAATGTCTGCTGATCTACCTAGTGCAGATATGTGAAGGACAGGACGAGCCGCCAATTGATAAAGCTAAATATTTATCGTGTATATAACCCTTTGAGGTCTAAGAACACTGTACGCTATCTACGTAAGAAGTACCGTAAGGGTACGCAAGTTGCGTATCGATCGCTTAGCCGTGATCGAGACGCTCAGGCGTCACGTCCACTCACGGCCAAGTGATCGCAGGCAGGCAGACTCTTGGCTGTTGACTTATCGTAATGATTCGCTATAGCGTAGCAGCGCTAGGGACCACGAGGAGATCACCAGCGATGCAGACGCTCACAACGTTAAACCTTTATATCTATACCTTTAGCAATGAAATACACAGCAAACCTTAATGTAGAGACAAAGTGTAAGTGCAACCTTGTGTAACCTGATTAACTACAAAGCTGCTTGAGTGTCACCGACGCTCAGAGAATACTTAACACTATAAAGAATACACAGATACCTGGGCTTAGGGTCCGAAACCTATTATGTGTATTATGACTATTATACTTGCAAAAGGAATCACAGTACAAAGCATACACTACAATATAACATAAACCAACTAACCAGATAACTACACAGGAAATACAATACAATACAATTCAAGTCTAATCAAGGAAAAATATGAGAGAAAGAGAAGAGAGGGAGAGAGAGAAATGGCTCACAGTAAGACAATATGATTACGGAGAGAACTTACGCACAAGGGGAACGATCGCATGCGCCTCGATATCCAGCTCCCGATTATCAGCAATGAGAACCGTTGAAGAGAGTGAAGTTGGATATGGTCGGCCTGCTATTTATGCCCCACACACAATACAATTCAATGGTCCCTACAATCTCATTGTTCATTGGACACAGGAATTCGGCTTCGCATTATAACAAAAGGTCATAGGTTGATTCATACAGGTGGGCTGTGACTATTTCCAACTGCTCAGGTGGGAGGGAAACTGGGTTTCCCGCCGCATGGGTAATAAAGTGCAAATAAAGTAAATGTTCATAAACTTCTTATGTCCATAACTATTCGCACGAGCGATTGATCTGCTTCAAACCAACACCGGAATATTTCTAATTAAATATTCTTCCGATGGATACTAAACACCACTGTATTACTCCTATCTGACCCTTCGTATCAAACAAAGAGGGATTCCTCTGTTCATAAACATTCTATATTAACCAAACTTTCAGAATCTATCAAAGGGACCATGATCTACAAAATACATTATTAGTGAAAATATGTAATGATTGAGTCGCACGCTATGATCGCATAAACTCTACCGTAAATACGCATACCATGCGCCTGCGGGTGCCCGCGACTGTGAGTATGCGCACGGACGGGAGAGCGTACGCATGCGCAGCACGGACCTGTGTGAGGTGCAAATATGGTAGTGTGCATAGAGATATTTTTCTGACTTTGACAACACTGAATGAAGAGATGACTGGTGATTTGTAAATGATGCTGAAGAACACTGAATGAAGAGATGACTGGTGATTTGTAAATGATGCTGAAGAACACTGAATGAAGAGATGACTGGTGATTTGTAAATGATGCTGAAGAACACTGAATGAAGAGATGACTGGTGATTTGTAAATGATGCTGAAGAACACTGAATGAAGAGATGACTGGTGATTTGTAAATGATGCTGAAGAACACTGAATGAAGAGATGACTGGTGATTTGTAAATGATGCTGAAGAACACTGAATGAAGAGACGACTTGAAGAACGATGTTGAAGAGAGGATCGCTGTGAGCACCGTCAGCAAACGGAGACCCTCTACCACAGGGCTGGCCAAACCGGTCCTCGAGATCTACCAACAGTTCATGTTTTCCAGGCCTCCTGGACATCTGTAGAATTGTCAGTGAGGAATGAATGCAGCACATCTTAATTAGTAATTACTACACCTGTGCACTAGCCAGGTGGTCTGGAAAATGTGAACTGTTGGTAGATCTCGAGGACTGGTTTGGCCAGCCCTGCTCTACCAGATAGAGGACTCAGTGGTTAAACCGCAAAAGCAGGTGGACTGGGAGCAAAGAACTGCAATAACAGAACTGACCACCGGGCGGCCACAACAGAACCAGGATACCAGGGGTTAACCTGGGAGCACAGAGCATGAGCACTTTACAGCAGCAAGTAACTTGAAGTGCTGGCACCATGACTAATCATCAACCCCTTTTTATAAGGGAAGACTGCACCGGATTGGCTGGATGCGAACTGGGATACCGATTGGCTTGGCTTGGTCTCCAACATGGCGGCTCCCTGCACAGAGGACACATGTGGAACCAGCACACAGCCACTACCTCAGGCCTCAGCCTCCCAGACGCCACACTCCAGCAACAGAACACTTGGAAACAGACACCTCCGGCTGCCATGCTCCGCTCCCCAGGACCCCGGCCTCGGACACCCGGCAGCCACAGCGGAGGACCTCGCTGCCGCAGCTCCTATCCGCAGCAGCCACACCAGCCAGCTAGCAGGAAGGCCGCAGGGAGTAAGACTCCGGATACTGACAGTTGCCGCTATCTTTTCAGTGTCCGATTTCCTCACTGGTCCCTGCACCTTACAAGTCACACCCTCTTTATTATACATACACATTTACAAGTGTCATACAGTACCCAGGATTAGAACTCATGACCTAGTACACTGGAAGCAGACACCTTACTGATTGCTCCGGTATCTAGGTCAACAGTTATTAGGTCGACCACTATTGGTCGACATTCACTAGGCCAACATGGTTTCTAGGTTGACATGGTCACTAGGTCGACATGTACTAAAAAGTCAACACAATTTTTTCGAACTTTTTCATACTTTACGATCCACATAGACTACGATTGGGAACGGTAACCTGTGCTCGCCATGCGAGGGGACACGGTGCACTAATTGGGGTTCCCGGTCACTCTACGAAGAAAACGACACCAATTTAAAAAAAACCTCATGTCAACCTTTTGTCCTGTTGACCTTGCTCATGTCAACCTAATGCTTGTGTCAACCTAATTTGGGTGTCGACTTAGTCACTGTCAGCCAATAGTGGTCGACCTAGACACTGTCGACCTAAGTGTGGTGGACCCTATGAACCACACCCATTTGCTCCTGTATAGGAAATACGAGAATTGTAACTATATGAAGTTACTTCTCAGACAATTATACGGAACTTCAAATAGTTAGAATTCTCAAGTTTCCTCTACAGGAGTAAATAGTTACATCAATAAGGTGTCTGCCGTCAGTGTAACAGGTCTTGGGTTCTAATCCTGTGTATGGCTGCTAAGAAATGTGTTTTTTAAAATAAAAACGAAATGTATATATACAGTATATACTTTTTTTTCAGAACACTCTATGCAGGTCATTCCAAGATGATCGTAGCTGTGCTAAATTTAGCACAGCTACGATCATTCACACTGACATGCGGGGGGACGCCCAGCACAGGGCTATCCTGCCCCGCATGTCAGTGCCCCCCGCAGAAGTGCAAAGGCATTGCACAGCGGCGATGCCTTTGCACTTCAAGAGTAGCCCCCGACCAGTGCAGCTTTAACGGCGGGCAAACGCCGCCCCCCCCCCCCCAGCCCATCGGCCACCTCTTCCTGTTAACCAGGCAGAGGCGATCGTAGCGGCCCAATGGCCTTTGGCCATCTGGCATGCGCCGGTGCACTGCGGCGCCTGGGCATGCGCAGTTCTGACCCAATCGCACCGCTGCGATAAACTGCAGCGTGCGATCGGGTCAGAATGACCCCCCTATATACACACACATACTGTGTATACAACATATATACGCACACACACACATGCGTATATTTATCTAAATATAGTGGGGGGGACACCAATATTTATCTTGCCTCCGGGCAACTGGGTCGAACTTACGCCACTGGTCAGTAGTGAGGTATATAATAAGATGACTATAAAAGAAATAACTGCTTTTCAAAAGCTGGACTCATATGTGCCAGAGAAAGTGTATTAGAAGAATGATCTGTGCACAGATGAAATAAGAGTGTAATTTACAAATCCAGGGAACCCATCTGTGAGCTGAACTGTAACAGATTGTGATTCATGCAGAATGACAACGATTCTAAAC
Source organism: Pseudophryne corroboree (assembly GCF_028390025.1). Taxonomy (NCBI): domain Eukaryota; kingdom Metazoa; phylum Chordata; class Amphibia; order Anura; family Myobatrachidae; genus Pseudophryne; species Pseudophryne corroboree. The sequence goes on from NC_086454.1 coordinate 287,493,157, forward strand.
ACAAGGCAGTAAAAAAAGAAAAAAAATCACATATTGGAATGGTTTAGTCAAAATTCCACCATTAGCTGAACTGTGTTATGACACAAAACAAAATATACAAATGAACTGAAGCCTTTGCTTTGCATGTAACAGCATCCAATGTGTGGTGGTTTGAAAAGACCTAAACTGGATGCAGTTTAGAACATACAATACCAGAGCTCTTATAATAACCAAACCTCATGCAAAAACAGTTTGTGCTTGAAACATGATTGAATGAACACTTTCTATTGGTTCATAAAAGATGTGGGATTGTGACCTCAGGACATAAATAGCTGGACATGTTTGGTTGGTTTATGCTGGAGTGGAGCAGGGATAGGGGAGAACGATTATGGCAGAAGCTAAGAAGAATAAAATAGCTTCAATTTCTGAGAGTTCTCTTGCTCATGCCTTGTAGTCTGTCTTTTACTTTAGGCCCTGTTTGTGCTTTTAACTGTGAGTGGTAGATTTTTTTTTGTAATGTTTTGTTTTATGGGGGTAATTCCAAGTTGATCGCAGCAGGAATTTTTTTAGCAGTTGGGCAAAACCATGTGCACTGCAGGGGGGCAGATATAACATTTGCAGAGAGAGTTAGATTTGGGTGGGTTATTTTGTTTCTGTGCAGGGTAGATACTGGCTGCTTTATTTTTACACTGCAAATTAGATTGCAGATTGATTACACCACACCCAAATCTAACTCTCTCTGCACATGTTATATCTACCTCCCCTGCAGTGCACATGGTTTTGCCCAACTGCTAACTCAGGGGGCCATTCCGAGTTGTTCGCTCAGTAAAAATCTTCGCATCGCAGCGATTTTCCGCTTAATGCGCATGCGCAATGTCCGCACTGCGACTGCGCCAAGTAAATTTGCTATGCAGTTAGTAATTTTACTCACGGCTTTTTCATTGTTCTGGCGATTGTAATGTGATTGACAGGAAATGGGTGTTACTGGGCGGAAACAGGCCGTTTTATGGGCGTGTGGGAAAAAACGCTACCGTTTCCGGAAAAAACGCAGGAGTGGCCGGAGAAACGGAGGAGTGTCTGGGCGAACGCTGGGTGTGTTTGTGACGTCAAACCAGGAACGACAAGCAGTGAAATGATCGCAGATGCCGAGTAAGTCTGAAGCTACTCAGAAACTGCTACGAGGTGTGTAATCGCAATATTGCGATTACTTCGTTCGCAATTTTAAGATGCTAAGATTCACTCCCAGTAGGCGGCGGCTTAGCATGAGCAAATCTGCTAAAATCCGCTTGCGAGCGAACAACTCGGAATGACCCCCTCAATTCCTGCTGCGATCAACTTGGAATTACCCCCTATGTGTGTTTTGTGTTTTAGGTGGGAATTGGAGAGAGGAAAGGAGATGTAATGCAGAATGGTGATTGAGACTATTAATTATGCAGAAAAGTAAGTTGGAGAGGAAGTGGTTGAGAAGCACAAGTCCATACCTTCCATCATACTCTCTTGGCACTGTTCCAATGACCCAGCAGTGCGGCCCGCGGTGGGGTAGTTGGGAGAGCATTTTATCACTGCTGTGAGCAAAAAGATGCTGGGCATGCCCCCAGAGGTACGGTAAAGGGGCATAGTGTAAGGCTGTGCAAAAGAGCCCCCAGCCAGGATGTTGAATGCTTCCCATTTATAACAGTGTTTATAATATGGGCAGCAAGTGCATCATCGAAAACATAGTCATTGCCTTAAAGACTATAGACTATTGGTGGAGATGTATCAAAGCTTGGAGAGTGATAAAGTGGTGAGAAATACAGGGGTCTATTTAATATGCCTTGGATGGAGATAAAGTACAAGCCAATCAGCTCCTAACTGCCATGTTACAGGCTGTGTGGTCTATTTGCTAAGCCTTGGCTGGGGATAAAGTGGACGGAGATAAAATACCAGCCAATCAGCTCCTAACTGCCATGTTACAGGCTGTGCTTGAAAATTGACAGGAGCTGGTTGGTTGGTACTTTATCTCCGTCCACTTTATCCCCATCCAAGGCTTAGTACATAGACCTCAAGGTACCAATCAGCTCCCGTCATTTTGTTTTCAAACACAGCCTGTAACTTTGCAGTTAGGAGCTGGTGGGCTAGTACATTATCTCTCTCCATGTTATCTCTCGCCAAGCTTTGATAACTATCTCCTTATAAGTTATTAATGTTTAGCTTAGATCAGCAGTGCTCATTGAATTCAGGATGTGTGTAATTGGCAACATGGAGTGACAAATACATTTTTTGGACGTATATATGGAGCTGGCCTGAAACCAGTCTTTCATCTCACGTAGGGGCTCTGTCTAGCAATATTTGCGGAATAACTGCAGAAGTTCCCCTGAATGTAACATGGATGGACCTTGCTTGATATCTCCTATTTATGCCTCTGGCCCCACTTTTCCGACAGAAGCAGCTGTCAGATTCTGAAGCTCGGTCCTGGTTGCTAATGCCATCTTCAGATGACATTAGCCGCACTTACCACCAGGAGATGGTTCCAATGTAATCACTGAACTTCTAATTAGAGATGAGCGAGTTCGGTTCCTCGGGATCCCAACCCCCCCGAACTTCACCCATTTTACACGGTTCCGAGGCAGCCTTGGATCTTCCCGCCTTGCTCGGTTAACCCAAGCACGCCCGAATGTCATCATCCCGCTGTCGGATTCTCGCGAGATTCGTATTCTATATAAAGAGCCACGCGTCGCCGTCATTTTCACTCGTGCTTTGGAGATGATAGCGAGAGGACGTGGCTGCGTTCTCTCAGTTTCTGTGTTCAGTGTGCAAATATCTGTGCTCAGTGTGCTGAAAATATCTACGTTCTCTGCCTGAAAAATGCTCCATATCTGTGCTGCATTGTAGTATATAGTAGGAGGACAGTGCAGAATTTTGCTGACCACCAGTATATAAATAGCAGTAAGGTACAGTAGTCCATTGCTCTACCTCTGTGTCGTCAAGTATACTATCCATCCATATCTGTGCTGCATTGAAGTTGTGCACAGTATATAGTAGGAGGACAGTGCAGAATTTTGCTGACCACCAGTATATATATAGCAGTACGGTACAGTAGTCCATTGCTCTACCTCTGTGTCGTCAAGTATACTATCCATATGTGTGCTGCATGTGCTGTTTGGGGACTATTTTTTTAAGTGCCATCCTGTCTGACACTGCAGTGCCACTCCTAGATGGGCCTGGGGTTTGTGTCGGCCACTTGGGTCGCTTAGCTTAGCCATCCAGCGACCTTGGTGCACCTCTTTTTTTCTTTGCATCATTTGCTGTTTGGGGACTATTTTTTAAATCTGCCATCCTGTCTGACACTGCAGTGCCACTCCTAGATGGGCCAGGTGTTTGTGTCGGCCACTTGGGTTGCTTAGCTTAGCCATCCAGTGACCTTGGTGCACCTCTTTTTTTCTTTGCATCATGTGCTGTTTGGGGACTATTTTTTAAATCTGCCATCCTGTCTGACACTGCAGTGCCACTCCTAGATGGGCCAGGTGTTTGTGTCGGCCACTTGGGTTGCTTAGCTTAGCCATCCAGTGACCTTGGTGCACCTCTTTTTTTCTTTGCATCATGTGCTGTTTGGGGACTATTTTTTAAATCTGCCATCCTGTCTGACACCGCAGTGCCACTCCTAGATGGGCCAGGTGTTTGTGTCGGCCACTTGTGTCGCTTAGCTTAGCCATCCAGCGACCTTGGTGCACCTCTTTTTTTCTTTGCATCATGTGCTGTTTGGGGACTATTTTTTGAAGTGCCATCCTGTCTGACACTGCAGTGCCACTCCTAGATGGGCCAGGTGTTTGTGTCGGCCACTTGGGTCGCTTAGCTTAGTCATCCAGTGACTTCGGTGCAAATTTTAGGACTAAAAATAATATTGTGAGGTGTGAGGTGTTCAGAATAGACTGGAAATGAGTGGAAATTATGGTTATTGAGGTTAATAATACTATGGGATCAAAATGACCACCAAATTCTATGATTTAAGCTATTTTTGAGTGTTTTTTGTAAAAAAACACCCGAATCCAAAACACACCCGAATCCGATAAAAAAATTTCAGGGAGCTTTTGCCAAAACGCGTCCGAATACAAAACACGGCCACGGAACCGAATCCAAAACCAAAACCCGAAAAATTTCCGGTGCACATCTCTACTTCTAAAACATCGCAGGATCCTTTCAGAGCACCAGTTGCAGCATATGATTTTTTAATACATTCTGGCGAATCTTAATTTCTTATTGCCGCAAATAGAGGTGGTAAGAAATTATAATTATCATGTCTAAGCCGCTTTAATTAATAAATATGCCCCTCTTACCAGCTGCTTTCCAGGAGGCTTCTCCTACACTGCTGCTGAAGGATGCCCATGATGATAAGTAAGGTCAGGGCCGGCGCTACCATTAGGCAGCTTTAGGCAGCTGCCTATGGGCGCCAGCCATTGGAGGGCGGCACGCTCCTCCGGAATTAGTTTTATTTAAAAATCATTGTGCTGGGCTGGCTAGCGGTGGCTGCAGTGCGGGTCTAGGCGGCCGCAGCCACCACAATCAGTCACCCTCAACCCCGTCCCGGCCACTGACGTCTGCCGCGCCCCCTCTGCTGACGGTCCAGGCAACAAGCAGGAAAAGCTGCGTGATGCTTCTGTGTCCTAAAGTCCGGGCAGGCAGCAGCATCGTCCTCTCCCTCCTCCCCCTGCAGCCATAGGCGGGGAGGTCTGATCGCTGCCCCCAGCCTTCCATGCTCCCTCAGCGGACACCGTTTACCACCAGCAGCTGGCCGCCCACCTGTTCCTGGCTCCTTCCCTTGTGTGTTGCCTGTCCCGGGCACGCTTCACCTCCTGCCCCTGATTGTTCATTGTATAGAGAGGAGCGACGCAGTGCTGCCGTGGAACCGCACAGCAAAGACAGTCCCAGCCACTGTCAGCAAAAGAAGTATGTAAAAATTGAGTATGGCATCTTGATCTTAAACTACATAAGGGTTAATGGGTATAATTTATATAAAGGAGGAGGGGGGGGGGGGGCAGGGTGGTAGGCACAACATATATAAGGGGTGGGGATGATTGACAGAAAATCTGTAAGGGTGTTCACAAAATGCTACTATATATTAAATTTATATATATATATATATTATATATATACTGTCTGTATGTATATATATATATATATATATATATATATATATATATACATACATACACACACACACACACAGTGGTCGAAGTGGGGCGGTATGGTATACCGCCACTTCTTCCACTGACCTGGAAATGAAAATGTGCAGCAGGAGGCGAGGGAAATGGCCATCCTGCTGCACGTTGTGCTCCTGTCCCTGAACGGCGGCTGTGTAGAGCGCTGTACTAGCTCACAGCCGCCCACCGCCGCCAGCCCGGCTCCCGCATGACACCCCACGGCTGCTCGGCTCCCGTCCCCCGACAGCGCAGCTGCCCAGCTCAGTCTTCCGGATCACGGATGGCCGGCTCCCGTCACACAGCGCAGCTACCCGTTTCCAGCTCCCACATGCTGACACCACAGCTGCCCGTCAACTGGTGAGAAGATGGAACTGATGGAGGAGAGTGTCAGTGTGGGGACATGTGTGTGTGTGTGTGTGTGTGTGTGTAAATGTGGCTGCGTGTGTCTGACTGTGAGTATGTAGCTATGTGTGTGTGTCTATGTGTGTATAAGTGGTATAATGTGTGTGTGTGTGTGTGTGTGTGGCTGTGTGTAAATGTGGCTGGGTGTGTGTTTTTATATATGTAAGTGTGTATATGCGTGTATATGTGGCTTTGTGTGTATACCTGAACTGGGCCGAGTGGGGGGGGGGGGCAATATGATCTTTTTTGCCTCCGGGCGCCTGGTATTAACTTACGTCCCTGGCCAGCCGCCCACCGCTCACAGCCACCAGCCGCTCACCACCGCCAGCCATCAGCCGCCCGCCGCACACCCACAACAAATGGCGGTCAGAGGGACCTCACTGCACCAAAGGCCTCCTTATCACCGCCGCTGCCCATGGGTGCTTCTGCCGACCACAGTCAGGTAATATTCCCCTGCTGTCACCCTCTCTCCCTGTCGTTACTGTCCCTACTTTCACTCTCTCTCTCCCTGCTGTCACTGTCGTCACTCTCTCTCTTCCTGCTGTCACTGTCGTCACTCTCTTCCTGCTGTCACTGTCGTCACTCTCTTCCTGCGGTCACTGTCGTCACTCTCTCTCTCCCTGCTGTCACTGTCATCACTCTCTCTCCCTGTCGTCATTCTCTCTCTCCCTGTCATTACTCTCTCTCCCTGTCATCACTCTCTCTCCCTGTCGTCACTCTCTCTCTTCTTGTCCTTGCTGTCACTCTGGCTGTCCCTGCTGTCACAATTTCAGCTCATTCAGTGTTCTACAAGGTGAATTTCGGCTCATTCAGTGTGCTGCAATGTGAATTTCGGCTCATTCAGTGTGCTACAAGGTGAATTTCGGCTCATTCAGTGTGCTACAATGTGAGTTTCGGCTCATTCAGTGTGCTACAATGTGAATGTCGGCTCATTCAGTGTGCTACAGTGTGAATGTCGGCTCATTCAGTGTGCTACAATGTGAATGTCGGCTCATTCAGTGTGCTACAATGTGAATTTCGGCTCATTCAGTGTGCTACAATGTGAATTTCGGCTCATTCAGTGTGCTACAATGTGAATGTCGGCTCATTCAGTGTGCTACAATGTGAGTTTCGGCTCTTTCAGTGTGCTACAATGTGAATTTGGGCTCATTCAGTGTGCTACAATGTGAATTTCGGCTCATTCAGTGTGCTACAACGTGAATTTCGGCTCATTCAGTGTGCTACAATGTGAATTTCGGCTCATTCAGTGTGCTACAAGGTGAATTTCGGCTCATTCAGTGTGTTACAAGGTGAATTTCGGCTCATTCAGGGCCAGATGTACTAAGCCTTGAAAAGTGATAAATATCACAGTGATAAAGTACCAGCCAATCTGCTCCTAACTGTCATTTTTCAAACACAGCCAGTGACATGGTAGTTAGGAGCTGATTGGCTGGCAGATTATCACTGTGAAATTTATCACTTTTCAGGCTTAGTACATCTCCCCCTCAGTGTGCTACAATGTGAATTTTGGATCATTCGGTGTGCTACAATGTGAATTTTGGATCATTCAGTGTGCTACAATGTGAGTTTCGGCTCATTCGGTGTGTTACAAGGTGAATTTCGGCTCATTCAGTGTGCTACAATGTGAATGTCGGCTCATTCAGTGTGCTACAGTGTGAATGTCGGCTCATTCAGTGTGCTACAATGTGAATGTCGGCTCATTCAGTGTGCTACAATGTGAATTTCGGCTCATTCAGTGTGCTACAATGTGAATTTCGGCTCATTCAGTGTGCTACAATGTGAATTTTGGATCATTCAGTGTGCTACAATGTGAATTTCGGCTCATTCAGTGTGCTATAATGTGAATTTCGGCTCATTCAGTGTGCTATAATGTGAATTTCGGCTCATTCAGTGTGCTATAATGTGAATTGTGCTATAATGTGAATTTCGGCTCATTCTGTGTGCTATAATGTGAATTTCGGCTCATTCAGTGTGCTATAATGTGAATTGTGCTATAATGTGAATTTTGGCTCATTCAGTGTGCTATAATGTGAATTTTGGCTCATTCAGTGTGCTATAATGTGAATTTTGGCTCATTTAGTGTGCTATAATGTGAATTTTGGCTCATTGAGTGTGCTATAATGTGAATTTCGGCTCGTAACGTGTGCTATAATGTGAATTTCAGCTCGTACCGTGTGCTATAAGGTGAAAGGGGCACCAGTACTAGATAGTATAAGGGGTTCTACTACAGTGGGTGACCACTATGACACTGGGTTTCACTATCCACATAGACATGTAATGGTAATACCAGATTCTGAACTTGAGCATGTACATATATAATTTATATATATATAGTATCATCTTGTGGACCCCCTTATATATTTTCTGTTAATCACCCCAACAGACATATATATAAAAATGATTTTAACATTTCTATAAATAGGAAAGGGGATACGTGACACAAATAAATAATATATATATATATATATATATATATATATATATATACACATATATGTATACACATATACCCACGAAGGGGTGTAACTAGCATTTGCAACTATAACTAAAGAAAGAAACATAATAGGCAGTCACTTTTCATGAAATAGATTTACTGTATTATAAAAAGGTTGTATGTGTATGTATGTATGTATATATATATATATATATATATATATATATATATATATTAGCATTTTTTCTCCAGTACAGGACCCTTTTTTTTTATTTTACGCGCCAACTGTTTACAGGTGATGCACTGGCCAGTACACACAGCCATGTCAGAGACAACAACACCATCATTTTAAATCTGGAGCCATCCACGAGCCAATGTGGCATAATGTGTAAGGGCATTACTATTGTGTGGCAAAATGTATAAGGGGCATTACTGTGTGGCAAAATCTATAAGTAGCATTACTGTATGACATAATGTGTTATAATGGGCACTACTACTGTGTGGCAGGACGTGAATGGACTGTGTAATGTAAATGGGCTCTACTGTGGTGTAATGTGAATAAGAGGCACTACTGTGTGATCTAACGTGAATAAGGGGCACTACTGTGTGATGTAACATCAATAAGAGGCACTATTGTAATGTAACGTGAATGAGGAGGGGGGGGGGAGTAGACTTAAGTTTTGCCTAGAGTGCCGAGAAACCTTGCACCGGCCCTGAGTAAGGTACAGTAACTTTGACATCACTACACGGGGTCAGTATGATATACCGGCAGCCCGGATGCCTGCCATCAGTATACCGACAACTGCATCCCGGCTGCCAGTATGCTGGCAGCATGGTGAGCGCAAAGAGGTTCTGTGGGTGTTGTGGACACCAGCGAGTGTTAGCCGGGATTCCATCTGGTGGCATTGTCAGCGGTCGGGATTCCGGCGTTGGTATCCTGACTGCCGGTATCCCGACTGCCAACAACCTAACTGCATCCCTGCTACACACCTGAGTTCATTAGTATATGATCTTTACTCCCTAGTGCTTCTATTTCCACCCACACTGCCACATGCCTCATACACAGGAAGAGGAGCATGGGCATTATTATTCCAGCCACTAACCAATCACTGGTCCTGACTGGACCTGCGGCTGGAGGCATGGAAGCAGCAGCAATGCACTAATATGGCAATGCAGCAGGAGTCGTGTGATATAAGTATATGCCTCCTGCTTGCATTAGTGATCGTTGATTCATCCTAAGACACAGCATCGGATCACCTATGAAACCATTGGCCGTCTGGCAAGCTGGCCGATGCAGTTCCCACAAAGAGGCCAAGAAATCTCCATCTTTTTACAGAGATCCTGGCCTCAGCACTCCCCCAAAGAGGAGGCAACACACCTTTGTTTTGGGAAATGGTGGCTGTCACTGCCCCCCTCCCCACCCCCAACAGCTGCAGACTGTAGTGCGTCCATTGACCCAAGACCCATATTGCACATGCGCGGTACGGGTCCGGCGCATTTGCAATGTATCAAACATCGGCACTTTGCACTATGGTGGTCATTCCGAGTTGATCGCTAGCTACATTCGTTCGCTGTGCAGCGATGTGGCAAAAAATCGGCACTTCTGCACATGCGTATGCGGCGCAATGCGCACGCACGACGTACTATTACAACGAACGATGTAGTTTCACACAGGGTGTAGCGATGCTTTTCAGTGACACTGCTGGCCACAGAGTGATTGACATGAAGTGGGCATTTCCGGGTGTCAACTGACCGTTTTCAGGCAGTGTTCGGAAAAACGCAGGCGTGCCAGAAAAAACGCAGGTGTGGCTGGGCGAACGCAGGGCGTGTTTGGCTGGGGATAAAGTGGACGGAGATAAAATACCAGCCAATCAGCACCTAACTGCCATGTTACAGGCTGTGCTTGAAAATTGACAGGAGCTGGTTGGTTGGTACTTTATCTGCGTCCACTTTATCCCCATCCAAGGCTTAGTACATAGGTGGTCATTCCGAGTTGATCGCTAGCTGCATTCGTTCGTTGTGCAGCGATGTGGCAAAAAATCGGCAGTTCTGCACATGCGTATGCAGGGCAATGTGCACGCGCGACGTACTATTACAACGAACAATGTAGTTTCACACAGGGTGTAGCGAAGCTTTTGAGTCGCACTGCTGGCCGCAGAGTGATTGACAGGAAGAGGGCGTTTCTGGATGTCAACTGACCGTTTTCAGGGAGTGTTTGGAAAAACGCAGGCGTGCCAGAAAAAAAGCAGGCGTGGCTGGGCGAACGCAGGGCGTGTTTGTGACGTCAAAACAGGAACTGAACAGTCTGAAGTGATCACAAGCTCTGAGTAGGTTTTGAGCTACTCCTAAACCGCACAAAAAAACTTTGCCGCTGCTCTGCGATACATTCGTTCGCACTTCTGCTAAGCTAAAATACACTCCCAGTGGGAGGCGGCTTAGCGTTTGCACGGCTGCTAAAAACTGCTAGCGAGCGAACAACTCGGAATGACTGCCTATGTGCCGCACCTCCAACCATATCAATCAGGCCCTCTGTGCGCTTCTACACTTGAGGTTAATAAAAGCCTGTTTTACATGGGCAAAACTCTGCCGGAAAACAGAGATTTTTGTTTATATTCAGAAATTTAATGATTTAGTTCAAGGAAAATGAGGTGACCCACAAATGTATATGAAGCACATTCTGTACACTCAACCTTTAAGAAAATATTAAAATACTTTCACTGATTCCCAGAATAATTATCTTTAAAACTTTAGTTCCTATCCTACAGACAGTAAAGGCAGCATCAGGTCACTGTTTATCCAAGAGCTGCTACCTGATCATCTCCTGCCCTAGTGACTTCCTCCTGCAGAGTCCTTCATTGGTTGTGAAGATTATCTGGCTGGAGAAGGGTTAAAGAGGGCAGTTGTATTGTCAGCATTGTATTCTGACACTAACCCATCATGACATATTTCAGCTGGGGGTTCTGTGTTGACCTACTTTATTTCTTTGAAATATATGACTTCACTTGGCCTTGAAAACCACTCTACAAAAAGGACGTTGGGGCATCCGGTCACCGCCAGGAATGGGAGACCTGGGGCAGTGTACTAACAGTCATTACAAATATGCTGTGTCCATGATACCGCAGTGTCTTTAGGCTCTGATCAGCCTCCTGCGGGTGGGCACAAGGATCGCATAATACAAGCGGCACGCAATATACACAGTGTAAATGCAAAGATATAAAGATTGGGTAGTAATATATTATTTTAATATGTTTGCATCACTTGACTTAATGGGGGTCATTCCGAGTTGATCGTAGTTGTGCTAAATTTAGCACAGCTACGATTATGTTTCCAGACATGCGGGGGGATGCCCAGCACAGGGCTAGTCCGCCCCACATGTCAGTGCTGCCCCCACCTCCCCCGCACAAATACAAAAGCATCGCACAGAGGCGATGCCTTTGTATCTGTGGAGTAACTCCCGGCCTGCGCAACTCCTGCGGCTGTCCGGGAGTTGTGTGTCGCTGCTGCTGGCCGAAGCGGCTGCATGAGATGTCACGCAGCCGCCGCGCCACGCCCCCCCAACGGTCTGGCCACGCCTGTGTTGGCTGGACCGCGCCTACTAAACGGCGGCTTAACGCCGCCGTTCAGCCCCCTCCCGCCCAGCGACCGCCTCTGTCTCAGAGGCGATCGCTGGGCACCGACGACTGCCATGCGCCGGTGCACTGCAGCACCGGCGCATGCGCAGTTCCGACCCGATCGCTGCGCTGCGACAAACTGCAGCGAGCGATCGGGTCGGAATAACCCCCAATATTTTAATGACAATATGTAAATTAATGCAAACATTAATTCCTGCGCATGACATAGAGTAAGTACACTATAGACAGAGGGGATTATTAAATAAGTGGGCGCAATGTGCTGTGATTTGTGGCTGCACAAATATTTGTCATATACGGGACCCTTTACATCACCAACATCTACTGTAAGTACACCTCTATGGGAGGGAACAGAAATTGACAATGTTGAACCAATTGCAGTTCTGCTACATGATTAGGGGCACATTGTACCTAATTGAACTGGCCCCATAAAGGACACTACACGCCTACTAATGACATTATTACTAGATAAGGGAAATCATTTGCAAAGCCAGAAACACCACTGTTTAGTGTAAGATGAGTATTGGTTATACGATGTGCTTTGGTTTGTGTGGAATGGGTTTGCAGAACAAGATTGCAACATTTCCAGAGGAGAAGGAACTTCCACAAGCTAGACGTCTCTCCCAATCCTACGAGGAGCGGGCGCCAGATGGAGGCTGTGGTCCGGAAGCAGGAGCGGGGTTGGTTAGTATTGTTTTTTTTTCTCTTTTGTGTGTATAAGCACTAAGCAGCACTACTAGAGGGGGGAACTGGGGGCATATCTACTGGGCAGCAAACAAACTGGGGGCATAACTACTGGGGGCAGACCAACTGGGGGAACAACTATTTGGGGCATAACTACTGTGGGCACACCAACTGGGGGGCACACCAACTGGAGGCAAACCTACTGGGGGCACACCAACTGGGGGCATAACTACTGGGGCAAACCTACAGGGGGCAAACCAACTGGGGGCATAACTACTGGGGGCACACCAATGGGGGGGCAAACCTACTGGGGGCACACCAACTGGGGGCATAACTACTGGGGCAAACCTACAGGGGCAAACCAACTGGGGGTATAACTACAGGGGGCAATACCAATGAGAGCATTGCATAGGGGGCACTTAATAAGGGGCATCACACCTGGGGACATAAGGGACACTACCGCTGTGGGCATTATGTGTCTTTGGGGTGCTACTACTGTGGGCTTTGTGTATAAGGGGCACTAATGTGTGCTATAACATGAATAAGGGACACTTCTATGTGGTGTAATGTGAATAAGATTGTGCTACTGTGCGGCAAAATTAGAATTGGTGATACTATTGGGTGACCACGCCCCTTTCTTGTCGATGCCATGCCCTTTTTTTGAGGCGCGCGCAATCCCTTTATTTCACAAGTGGGGGGGGGACCACTTTAAGCACTGCTGTGCAGTATAATGTAACATATGCATAATGTATAATTAATTAGTGCAGATTCTGGAACCTGATCCTTACAGGAGGAGAAAGGCCCCCCAGGCAGTGGGGCCCACCGGGTGTTCCTCCTGTACCCCTGTGGGCCAGTTCGACCCTGCACAGAAGAATTACTTTACATCAGGGGTGGGGAACCTCCAGCCCGCGGGCCGTATAAGGCCCGCGAAGCCGTTTGCTTCGGCCCACCCGCTTCTCCCAGTGAGACACGCCGCCGCTCAGTCCGCCGGCAGCGTGTCTCAGCTGTCAGTGTCAGGACAGGGAGGAGAGCGCGGCGGCGGCGTGTAGAACTTGAAACCAGCCGCCGGTTCGTGAGCCAATCAGGAGCCGTGGCTGCTGGTCCGCGAGCTCTGATTGGCTCTCGAACCGGCGGCTGGTTTCAAGTCCTTCACGCCGCCACCCAACATAGCCGCGCTCTCCTCCGTGTCCCGCCGAAAGGATCGGTAAGTAGCACGGAAGGGGGGCACTGTGGGGGCATCTGTATACCTGGCACTGTGGGGGTCATTTGTATACCTGGCACTGTCGGGGGCATCTGTATACCTGGCACTGTGGGGGCATTTGTATACCTGGCACTGTGGGGGCATCTGTATACCTGGCACTGTGGGGGGCATTTGTATACCTGGCACTGTGGGGGCATCTGTATACCTAGCACTGTGGGGGGCATTTGTATACCTGGCACTGTGGGGGGCATCTGTATACCTAGCACTGTGGGGGCATCTGTATAACTGGCACTGTGGGGGCATCTGTATACCTGGCACTGTGAGGGGCATTTGTATACCTGGCACTGTGGGGGCATCTGTATACCTGGCACTGTGGGGTCATCTGTATACCTGGCACTGTGGGGGCATCTGTATACCTGGCACTGTGGGAACATCTGTATACCTGGCACTGTGGGGGCATTTGTATACCTGGCACTGTGGGGGCATCTGTATACCTGGCACTGTGGGGACATCTGTATACCTGGCACTGTGAGGGGCATTTGTATACCTGGCACTGTGAGGGGCATTTGTATACCTGGCACTGTGGGGGCATCTGTATACCTGGCACTGTGGGGACATCTGTATACCTGGCACTGTGAGGGGCATTTGTATACCTGGCACTGTGAGGGGCATCTGTATACCTGGCACTGTGGGGGCATCTGTATACCTGGCACTGTGGGGGGGCATCTGTATACCTGGCACTGTGGGGGCATCTGTATACCTGGCATTGTGGGGATATCTGTATACCTGGCACTGTGAGGGGCATTTGTACACCTGCCACTGTGAGGGGCATTTGTACACCTGGCACTGTGAGGGGCATCTGTATATCTGGCACTGTGAGGGGCATCTGTATACCTGGCACTGTGAGGGGCATTTGTACACCTGGCACTGTGAGGGTCATTTGTATACTTGGCACTGTGGGGGCATTTGTATACCTGGCACTGTGGGGGCATCTGTATACCTGGCACTGTGGGGACATCTGTATACCTGGCACTGTGAGGGGCATTTGTACACCTGGCACTGTGAGGGGCATTTGTATACTTGGCACTGTGGGGGCATTTGTATACCTGGCACTGTGAGGGGCATTTGTATACCTGGCACTGTGGAGGCAATTGTGGATCTGGCACTGCACTATTGGGGGCATATGTGTATCACGTCCAATTTTAACTGGCCACACCCATTTTTTTGGTGCACGCGCCTCCGGCGCGCACACACAGTACCTCTATGGGGCAGACCTGCTGGGGGGCAGGGTAATTTTTTAAGTTGAGAATTTTTGTATGGATTTTATAAATATCCAAATGGCCCTCGGTAGAAAAAAGGTTCCCCACCCCTGCTTTACATGGACGGATTAAAGAAGCTGTGTGTGTAACAGTATCGCCATCTCCAGTGATAAAGAGAGTTTAACCCAAGTACACATTGCACTGGAGCTAGTCAGAGCACATCTTCAGTTAAATACTACTTATCGTATTCACTTCAGTAGAATGTTTTCAACTTAATGCAGGACTTAAAACAGCAAACACCCACACAACTGCTGTTTAAAATACCAAACTTGCTTCATGGCTTTCAGTAATATACGAGGCTATTTCTACAAATGGTACAAATTCATATAAAATATAATTTGTCTTAGGATGGAAAACGTCAGATCTTCTCATGTGAAGTGGTAATGAGTACTGAACAACCAATTAGTTAAATACCTCTAAAGATGGGTCTATAAAAGGATTGGAACTGCTTAAGGATTGTCTCTCTGTGTCCTCCACATTAAATCACCATTTGTTTTCCATGACTTCATTTTCTTCCTGTGTTAGTGACTAAAAATGTAATAATAATATGTCACTTTTATTTAATACATATAAGCAGTGTCAAAGTCGAAAAATATCCTGATACATATGCCTTGTACTAACCCCTCATGCACATGCCCGCTGCACGTGCACACGCTCTGCCGTGAGTGCACATATCCGCAATTTGCGTAAAATCGCTCCGGCGATCACGCGCGGTGTATGCGCATTTACGGTAGAGTTTGTAAGCATCTAGCGTGCGACTCGATCATAACATATTTAACCCATATAGCGTGTATTGTAGTAAATATTCCCCTAGACAATGTCAGTAAGTATGTTTAGTTTAAACTGTTCCTGGACAGAGAGATTCCTCTTTACATGATAGCAAGGGTCGGACAAAGGTTGAAAGGTGGTGTTTAGTATCCAGCTGTAGGGTATTTTATGAGTAACATTCCGATGCTAGTTAGGAAAGGATCGCTCGCTCCTGCGTATAGTTATGTACAAAAGTAGTTTATGAACATTAATTGTATTTGTTGTAAATTACACATGCGGCGGGAATCCTGCGGATACCTCCCACCAGAGCAGTTGGAGAAAGACACAGCCCACCTGTTCAAATCCACCTATGACCTTTGCTATAATGTGAAGACACATTCCTGTGTCCAATGAACAATGAGATTGTAGGGACCATTGTATTGTGAGTTTATGTTGTGTATATAAAGACCACCATTGCCTGTCCAGTCACTCACTCTCTCTGAAGGCTTTCTATGTGAATGCTGAGGGCTGGATCCAGGACGCGCTTGCGAATCATCCCCACGTATGTATATTTCTCTATAGCCATTTTGTTATCCATTTTGTTCGCCATTTGTTCTCATTGTGTTCTCATCCTGTCCGCTCTTGTTTGTGATCGTTCGCTATTGTTCATATATTCTGTTATTCTGTTTAGATTTCTCTGTTAGTTTGTAGTGTATAACTTGTACTGTGTTTCCCCTTTTTTTCTAAATCATCCACGGCAGTGTTAGAACTGTTGCGGTTTTAAATCCAAACCAGGTCTTGTGTTTTCACTGTTTATTGCTAAGGGCTTTTCTTAGTGACTCAATTGTTCTAACACCATACACATTGCCTAGAAGGTTCTAATCGTTACATCTTTTCGATAGTTGGTTATTAAGGTTTTAGAGTATAAGTATATCCTCACTGTGTTTCATTAGTAAGGTTTAAAAGGTTAACCACTGTGTGTGCGCCTGCTGTGTGTAATCCGTACACACAGCGCAGCGTGCGTACGCCAAGTGCGTACCACGTGCAGGACTCTGTACGCAAATAGCGCACAAAGTGCGTAGCACGTGCACGTGGTCTAGTGGCCATTACGGCTCCACGGTATTGATATATAGCTTCATGTTTAAAGGTAATATTTGTCATTATCAATTGAGGGCTCGTCCGGTCCTCCTCATATCCGCAGCCTAGCAGGACAAGGCAGACTTTTATCTATCAGCAAAGGGCGGGAAGGTTGTATCCCTGTTAACCGTTTGGTGGTCGGGGATACAGTAGTGCTGATTAGATAGGCGTCTGCTCCGCTTGGTTTGTAGGAATGCTGGTGGGATCCGGGACCGAAAGGTAAGAACGCAAAGCTATTATTTCTTATCGTCTTTTAAATCTGTTTAAATTTCTGTTTGGTTTCAACTGCGCACGCAACACACGTACGCATTTATATTTTATTTGTGTATTTTCGCATATCTACCTTTCTGTTTGCCATTAGCAGTGATCACGTGCTGAGAAATTTGTTGCTAATTTGTTAAAAGTAAAAAGTAATATTTAAGGAAGTAAGTGTAAGGCACACACGCAGCCTGACCCAGTTATAAAGGTTTATACAGGAGATACTGTGTGGTGCTTGGTAAGCGATTATAGTTACATATCGTTTGCATTTATAGAAGCGTGTTATTTGTAGTACTGCGGACGCATCCGGCCTTTGTATACGTGTCTCGGACCACGTGCGAGATTACGTACGCAACGCAGAGGCCTACACACGGATACGCCCACTAAATACAAATCACACGATAACATTGTTTTAGTTTAAGTTATACGGAAGCCAAGCGATAATAGCACAAGTTTGTTCAGTTTTCAAAATTTTAGTTTAAAAGATCCTCCTCTTGTTGCATCACCTCTGGTATTAGCCTGTTTTACCTGAATGAAAGTAATTTTCTGTACAGAAAAATCAAAGTGCATATGAGTGAGCAGGAGTGAGTGTGAAAAATAAAGTTTTTTTGTGAACCCATAATTCGGGATCCCGTCGGAGACCACATCAGGTGAGTGGACACTTGGTGGCGTGGGAGTGGCTTTCTCACGTTAACATTGTATAAGGTATAAAGAAGCAAGGTAGTATTACAGCAGACCAAAAGGTCGGCGAAGTCAGAAAAAAATCGTTAAAGGCACCTAGCGAAGTTCTGAAAACCCTGACTTGAGAAAAGTCAGAGGTAGTGAGCGCAGCCCCGGGGGTTTGCGTAGTACCCATATAGGCCCGTTTTGAGAATACGCTCCGGCTGAGGTTTCGCAGGCTAAACAACCGATTCCGTTGGTCGTGCAGCGGATAAGTAATAGGTACTTATACGCAGTGCGACTGGACCGCACGCTACTGTGTACATTAGTTAGTTCACCTTGATACCCACTAAATTTGCTGCGGGATCATAGACGCTAATTGTACAGGTAAACGTGATTTGTGTAGGTTTTTTTTATTTTAAGGGAGTTTCGCTGTTCACTCAGGAAATCTCCAACAACTGATATTTACTGGGAGGGGTAGCATACTCCCACACGCTCTCAGTAAATAGAGGTTATAAGAGATCCCGAGGTTGGGTACTACTGGCACTGGTAACTGGTTGCGGACACAGGGTGTATAGGCCAACAGGGGCGTGAGTGGGTGAAAGCGCTCGGAGAACTTTCACCGTCGCCTTACCACTGAGTAAGTTGTTTTTTGTAAGGGTTCGCTGAGAAGGCAATACCTGCAAAGAATGGGGGCCACTTGCTCAAGTAGGGGACGATCAACAAGGGTTCACGTTGATATTTGTCGGCCCAAAGGGTCGGCGAGGTACATAATGTGTGAGAAATATGGATCACACGCAGAGGTCTTGTGCAATGAGTGGGAACGTATGACTGTGAACGATGGGGAACAGTTCCCTAGGGTAGGCAGTTTTAATCCTGAGGTTTTGCAAAATTTAAGGAGAAGGATATGTCTGATTAAATCCGGAAAGCAACGGATTAGACATTATGATTATTTACAATTATGGCAACAGGAAGGTGAGATACAAAGGGGATTAGCTCAAGCAGCTGGTTCCAACCCTATCAGGAAACTGATAGCCACTGCACCACCACCACCACCATACATAACAGGAGAGAAAATGGTTACAGAGAATGGCATACTGGTATATGATAAAAGTGCACTTAATAAATGTATTAGTGATAAGAGTAAAGTAGATAAGTGTATTGATGCTAATGCTAACCCGTGCAAGTTATATCCCATCCTAAACTTCTCTCAGGACTGCGACCAGGAAGATGAGCCCACAACGATATCAGCACTCTCTTTAGCAGCCACCATACAAGAGACTACAGTAGGCACGGCCCAACCAGTAAGAGGAGTAGCGAAGGCCCCTAGTGGAGGGATAGGTGAGGTCGTGTCCACGGGTAAGTACGGAACTGTACATTATGCGGAAACAATTACACCTCACATTGTAGAAGAAACACAGAGTGATGTAATTGAACTCAATCCTGTCAGGGTGATCGCAGTCCCAAATGGAAAGACTGATGCTCTGGGAGTCACTCCCGTCAGGAACATTGCAATGTATTGTCCTTTCTCCCGGACAGAATTGAGGACAATTATGTCTGAATTTCCAGATCCAAGGAAAGATCTAGCCGCATGCCAAAGGTTCATTAAAGAACTAGGTAACGCCGCCGAACCCACTAACAAGGATTGGCGGACAGTACTGCGGGCATGTTTGCCCTCTACCATTGACCCTTTGAAATTCATTACTGATTGTAAGTTAGATGAAGAGAAACCTCTCACTGATGCTTACAATCAGGAAAATGTTAAACAGATCAACCTGCAGTTAGGAGTATATTTCCCAACTGTTGTCAAGTGGAACAAAATTTTCTCCATAAGACAAAAAGAAGGGGAAAATGCTTCTGACTACTTCCATAGGGCATTAGAGGAAATGGCTAGGTACACTGGAGTTGTAGACATTGAAGAAAATGTGCACCATAGAGAGGTAGCGGTGTCCGTATTAATGGACGGTTTAAAGGAAGTATTGAGAAATAGGACACAAACCACTCAACCAAACTGGAGAGGTATGTCGGTGGCTGCTTTGAGAGAGACCGCTGTCGGGCATGATCGGAACATCATTAGACACAGGGAGTCACAGGGCGATAAGCTGATGGCAGTGAGTATACAGGCCCTTACAACAAGGCCACCTCAGCCTAAGCCCCAGACCCCTGACGGTAAGTCGTATGTGGTAAAATGTTATAACTGTCAGACGGAAGGACATTATGCACGTAGTTGCAGATTTAGAGACCCACATAAGGTATCTCAACCCCCTAGACAACAACACGAGACACGTAATTGGGATCAGGGCCTGCAGAGGAGGAGTTATGAGCCACATGCAGGGGAAACCAAAAGGTACCCACCAAAAAGAGACTGGCAGGTCTCTAAAAATTCTCTGTTACCCCCCTCACATATTGTAGCTGCCAACGCGCTGTGGGAGGGCCACAACTTACAATAGGGGTCAGGCCACACCTGTAGTCTGCAGCCAGTGAAATTAATTGCGAGCCTTGGAAGTGAACCCGAGGTCACAATTGGTGTAGCTGGTAGATCACTACCTTTCCTTGTAGATACGGGGGCGGCCAAGTCAGTGTTAAATTCAACAGTGGGTATGAAAACCACTGGTAAAACAATTCCAGCCATGGGAGTAACAGGAGTAGTACAACACTACCCTTTAAGCAAACCAGCAGAGATTACGATAGGGCCTTTGCAGACCAAGCACTCCTTTTTGCTAGCGGCATCGGCTCCGACTAATCTACTTGGGAGAGATTTACTGTGCAAAATGGGGTGCGTCATATATTGTACTCCTGGAGGTGTGTTCTTAGATATACCCGAGAATCACGCTCAGGAAGTGCAGGATATGCTAGACTCCCCTCAAAGGTTAATGTCACACACTGCTGTTACAGACAGGTGTCCATCCAAGGTAGAGGAAATGATCTCCCAGATACCGGAGTCACTTTAGACCAAGGATGGACAAGACACTGGATTGATGGCAAATGTAGCTCCTGTAGTAGTTCAAGTAAAAGATGATAGGATAGCTCCAAAAATCCCACAGTATCCTCTGAAGCCAGAGGTGGAGTTAGGAGTTTACCCAGTAATAGAGCGCTTGCTACAACAGGGCATTCTGGTTAGGACGTCCAGCACTGCCAATAGTCCCATCTTCCCTGTCAAAAAGAGTGGGGGGAGGGGTTACAGGCTAGTGCAGGATTTAAGGGGGATCAACAAAATAGTTGAGAGCCAATTCCCCGTAGTGCCAAATCCAGCTGTCATCCTTATGCAAATCCCTCCCACTGCGAAATTTTTCACTGTTATTGACCTCTGCTCCGCTTTCTTTTCGGTCCCTCTGCACCCTGACAGCCAATATTGGTTTGCATTTACATACAGAGGAGTACAGTACACCTGGACTCGTTTACCACAAGGTTTCATTGACAGCCCAAGTATTTTCTCACAGGCTTTGCATGACTGTTTACAATCCTTTCAACCTGAGAGCGGATCAGTATTAATACAGTATGTAGATGACTTACTGCTGTGTTCTGATTCACTCGAAGCATCCTTGAGAGACACGAAACAGCTTCTGTTTCATCTTTCTAATACGGGACACAAGGTTTCAAAGGATAAGTTACAGTTATGCCAGACCAAGGTAAAATATTTGGGACATTGCTAGACACAAGGACTGAGACACCTCACCGCTGATAGAATACAGGCGATTCGCGACATGACTCTGCCACAAACCCAGCAACAGATTCGCACTTTCCTAGGAATGTGTGGGTACTGCCGCAACTGGATCCCAGGGTTTTCCATACTAGCCTTACCTTTACAAGAGATGGTCTCATCAAACAAACCAGATCGGATTTCGCACACAGATGAGTCCGAACTGGCATTTGAGAGACTCAAACAGTGCCTATCGCAGGCACCAGCATTAGGTATGCCAGACTATGGGAAACCCTTTGAACTGTACGGAACGGAAAGTGCTGGGTGTGCGGCAGGTGTTTTAACCCAGAAACATGGTGATGCCAGCAGGCCGGTAGCCTACTACAGCGCTCAGCTAGACACCGTAGCACGATCTCTCCCCACATGCTTGCGAAGTGTTGCAGCAATAGCATTGCTAGTGAGTAAAAGCGAAGATGTAGTGTTGGGACACAACCTGACCATTCATACACCTCATGCAGTGTCAGCCTTACTGAATTCTGCCCAAACCAGACACGTCTCATCTGCACGGTTTACAAGGTGGGAATTAGCACTAATAGCCCCTGTAAACATCACCATAAGGAGATGCAGCGCACTAAATCCTGCACCGTATCTCCCAGGTGTGCCTGGACAGGCACAAAGGGTGGGGGATGAGAATGATGGTGAAGGAGGATTTAGTACAGACACTGACACACATGATTGTATGGAATATTTGACCCAAAATTTCACTGCAAGGCCTGATATCAGTGACAACCCACTGGAAGGTGTAGATTTTACTTTTTACACTGACGGTAGTTGCCACAGACAGACGGACTCGGGAGACTTGTGTACTGGATACGCAGTCGTAGATGACAAAGGTACCATAGAAGCGGAACCCCTGGGCCCACCACACTCAGCACAAGTTGCTGAGCTGGTCGCCCTAACCAGAGAGTGTGAATTGGCTAAGGGTAAGTCAGCCAATATTTACACAGATTCTAGGTATGCCTTTGGAGTAGTACATGATTTTGGGGCCCTATGGCGCCTCAGAAATTTCATGACGGCAGCTGGCACACCCGTGGCGCATGCGACCCACATCAAAAGACTTCTAGCAGCGATACAGGAACCTGACAGAGTGGCTGTTATCAAGTGTAAAGCCCACACATACAGCCAAGACCCAGTGTCACTTGGTAACAGCCGGGCAGACGAAGCTGATAAAGCAGCAGCCAGTACCCCCATACAGACAGACATCACGCAACTGATGGTATTCAATACCGTCAACACACAGAAATTGAGTGAAATGCAAAATTTGTGTTCCCCACAGGAAAAGGCAGTCTGGAGGTCAAAAGGATATGGCCAGGAGTCCTCAGGACTCTGGACAGATGGGCAGGGTAAGCCAGTGGCACCCAGAGCATACCTTCCAAGTTTAGCAGAGGCGGCACATGGTCTAACTCATCTAGGCAAAGAAGGTATGTGCAAATTGGTAAGAGCCTACTGGTGCGCGCCAGGATTTTCTTCTCATGCTGGTAAGAGAGCAATGACATGCCTCACTTGCTTGTGGAAGAATATTGGAAAGGCGATACCAACCGAACCATCCCATATCCCGCCAACGGACGGCCCTTTTCAGGTAATACAAATTGATTTCATACAATTGCCACCTTGTAGAAATTTTAAGTATGTATTGGTTTGTATTGATGTGTTTTCAAATTGGGTTGAAGCGTTCCCCGCTGCCACAAATACTGCTACGTTTACTGCAAAGAAAATTGTGCAGGAATTTGTGTGCAGGTATGGTATCCCTAGGATAATTGAAAGTGATAGGGGTACCCATTTTACAGGTGAAGTCTTTCAGGTAATGTGCAAATTAATGGGAATTAATAGTAAGCTGCATACTCCGTACCGCCCACAGGCGAGTGCGAAAGTGGAAAGAGTAAACAGCACTATTAAGAACAAGTTGAGCAAAGTGATGGCTGAAACTGGATTGTTGTGGCCAGAAGCTTTTCCACTTGTACGGTACAGCATCAGAACCACTCCAGGTCCCCTCTTAACTTGTCACCTTTTGAGATTCTTTTTGGTCGACAACCCCATGTAATGATTGACCCCCAGGATGATTTGAAATGTAACAATGAAGTAACTGTAAAGTATTTGGTTAAGATGAGCAAGCAGTTGAGGAATCAAAACAGCAATCTAAAGCTGGTGATTCCTGATCTGCCAGACAGTAATTGTCATGACATTGAACCTGGGGATTATGTAATGATTCGCAATTTTCTACGCCCAGGTTGCCTGATTGACTGGTGGGAAGGACCGTACCAAGTCTTACTGACCAGCACGACAGCATTGAAGGTTGCTGAGAGGGAGACTTTGGTCCACTCGTCCCACTGTAAGAAGGTCGCTGACCCAGAGAAAGCCCGTGACAGAGAGCAGAGTGTGGGGGAAACCATATCACTGGAGTGTCTGTTCCGGGAAGGTTGAGAGGCAGGACTGTTGTCACGGCACCTGAGCACAGAGAACTACAGGATCAGAGGCGGTTGTCGCGCCAAGTTTTCTCTCCCTCCTAATTATTTTCTTTCCCCCATTACAACTCTTTCTTTCTCCTCCTGCAAGATGGACTTGCCCCAAGAGACTGCATTCCGTGTTTTCCTGTTGACCCTGTTGTTGACCAGAGCAGTCTGTTTCGGTGAGAGTACCAGAGAGGTCGAGAAAGGATCTGGAATGGGTTCTGATGACCAGGATGGATTCGTAGAATTCCGAGAGCAACACAATCACCGAGCAAAGGCGAGTATCAGAAAACGATCTGGTAGCCATGACACTAAGAGACATTGTGAAGGATTGTTAGCTGAAGAGAATTATATCTGTAAGAATTGTGAAAATATAGTTGAGGACGGGTGCATCCAGAGATGTCAGTCCAGCATTAATATCAACATGGACCGTCATCCATTGAGTGACTATCACTCATTAGTGGGTAAGGTTTTAAACCAAACGGAATGCTGGGTGTGCTCACAAGTACCTCAAGGTCATAGAAAGTCAGGACTAGTGCCATATACGCTTTAACGATAGATGAGGTACTTGAATTAAGGGATGGGAGACCGGTGGACAAGAAATTTAATATTTCTAAGCCTCCTAGTTTGAAGCTCCACCAATATCATGTGGATAGGTCCTTAACATGTTTTAACATTTCCAACCCCCGAAAGCCGGGAAATTGGGAAGTGACATGGAACAACCAAACCATGACAATCTCACACAGAGCCGATAGAATGCCCATAGACTCAGAGCTTATACGCCAAATAGCCAGCGGTGAGAGATATTTTCAATATAGGTACACTCTAGGAAGTAGGACCATGCGAGTTGGAGAAGTATCACCAGGATACTGTGCGCATATCATACAGCCTGATACGTGTACTAGACAAATGAGAGAGTTAGGGATAGGATTTTTCACCTGGAAGGTTTGTAATATGGTGATGTCATATTCTGTCCCATATGTCCTCCCCGATGATGCATATTTCATATGTGGGAGGAAGGCGTATAAGTGGCTTGCCCCAAACTCAGAGGATTGTGTTACATTTGAAGAATGTTGCCAGAAGTAATGACCATTACCCATGAAAAGATGAAAGACGTTCACCGCAATGCTCAAGCTCCTTACACTCACACCCATTACGAACACATTGTACAGAGACACCTTATAGATAGGACAGAGCACGCAGTCTCTGATTTGATCCACGAATCCACCGGGACTCAACTCCTACTCGCGCTAGAGCGAGGGCATTGTAACAACAACTGGTTTGATTTATGACCCATCAATCGAGACAATGCTGTGATAAAATGTGATTCCACGGTCCGTTTCTTTCACCCGTTTCTCCTTTGTTTTTCTCCAAGGTAAAAAGACACCACCCGGAAGAAGATTTTGATGCACATTTCTACAGACCATTGATGAACTTTGTCACAGACATTTGATGAACTTTTAGAGACTTTAACTTTATGGACACTTGAAAAACTTTGCTTGCCATTTACAGCAAAGATACAGCAACCCGGACAAGACATCAACAAGACTTCAACAAGACATCCAAGGACAATCACATACAACATCATATGACTGCATTTATAACGCATGTTTCTTATCTTCATCTCTACGATCTTCAGGTAGTGACACACATAGTCGACAGGTAATATAGGCACATATATTAGCACTCACATATTTTCCCCCATCGTGTATCATCAACTAATGTGCACCCCATTTGTTGGAACTAAAAGCCGAAAAGAGCTCGGTAAAGTTTGTTAGCCCACTTACAGACCCTTAATACGGGATAAGAAGGATTCAATGTATACTTCGCAATACCTCGAAGCTTATTTTAGAACATGTACGGCACGATGATACATGACCCCTCAGACATAAATCTCATACATACATGCTTTTACTATCCCACTAGGTCATACATTTCCCACCTTCTCCTCTCCTCCCCACACCCAATCATATATAGGTATTTCACGGTATTATATATTTTTCTGCTTAATTGTTTAGATAGTGGCAGTTATTGTTGACTGCCAAAGGGTGGACTGTCAAAGTCGAAAAATATCCTGATACATATGCCTTGTACTAACCCCTCATGCACATGCCCGCTGCACGTGCACACGCTCTGCCGTGAGTGCGCATATCCGCAATTTGCGTAAGATCGCTCCGGCGATCACGCGCGGTGTATGCGCATTTACGGTAGAGTTTGTAAGTGTCTAGCGTGCGACTCGATCATAACATATTTAACCCATATAGCGTATATTGTAGTAAATATTCCCCTAGACAATGTCAGTAAGTATGTTTAGTTTAAACTGTTCCTGGACAGAGAGATTCCTCTTTACATGATAGGAAGGGTCGGACAAAGGTTGAAAGGTGGTGTTTAGTATCCAGCTGTAGGGTATTTTATGAGTAACATTCCGATGCTAGTTAGGAAAGGATCGCTCGCTCCTGCCTATAGTTATGTACAAAAGTAGTTTATGAACATTAATTGTATTTGTTGTAAATTACACATGCGGCGGGAATCCTGAGGATACCTCCCACCAGAGCAGTTGGAGAAAGACACAGCCCACCTGTTCAAATCCACCTATGACCTTTGCTATAATGTGAAGACACATTCCTGTGTCCAATGAACAATGAGATTGTAGGGACCATTGTATTGTGAGTTTATGTTGTGTATATAAAGACCACCATTGCCTGTCCAGTCACTCACTCTCTCTGAAGGCTTTCTCTGTGAATGCTGAGGGCTGGATCCAGGACGCGCTTGCGAATCATCCCCACGTATGTATATTTCTCTATAGCCATTTTGTTATCCATTTTGTTCGCCATTTGTTCTCATTGTGTTCTCATCCTGTCCGCTCTTGTTTGCGATCGTTCGCTATTGTTCATATATTCTGTTATTCTGTTTAGATTTCTCTGTTAGTTTGTAGTGTATAACTTGTACTGTGTTTCCCCTTTTTTTCTAAATCATCCACGGCAGTGTGAGAACTGTTGCGGTTTTAAATCCAAACCAGGTCTTGTGTTTTCACTGTTTATTGCTAAAGGCTTTTCTTAGTGACTCAATTGTTCTAACACCATACACATTGCCTAGAAGGTTCTAATCGTTACATCTTTTCGATATTTGGTTATTAAGGTTTTAGAGTATAAGTATATCCTCACTGTGTTTCATTAGTAAGGTTTAAAAGGTTAACCACTGTGTGTGCGCCCGCTGTGTGTAATCCGTACACACAGCGCAGCGTGCGTACGCCAAGTGCTTACCACGTGCAGGACTCTGTACGCAAATAGCGTACAAAGTGCGTAGCACGTGCACGTGGTCTAGCGGCCATTACGGCTCCACGGTATTGATATATAGCTTCATGTTTAAAGGTAATATTTGACATTATCAGCAGTAACATTGCATTTTTCTTGACTCAATCAGTGCTCCACAGTACAAAAGTAGGGACTATCCTAAATGTAGGGGAAAGGGCAGCAGTGCAAGTGTGCGGGTACGGGTGGGTACGGCGTGCCCTTAAGAATGTAGCTGTGGGTACACCGTACCCACGCAGATGGGCTGCCGCTCCATCCCTCCCTCCTTCTGCTGCTCACCGCCGCTGATGCGATGGAAGGAGAGCGCAGCCTGCACCTCTCCTGCCCCTCAGTGTCTTCGTTCAATACAGCGCCGCCCGTGAGCCAATCAGAGCTCGTGGACCGGCAGCCAAGGCTGCCGGACTGCAAGCTTTGATTGGCTCACGGATCGGCGCTGAATTGTACTAAGACACCCGCCGAGACTGAGGGGAAGGAGAGGCGCAGGCTGCGCCCTCCTCCCCTCACACACACACACAAAGGGCAGCAGCAGCAGTGAGCAGCGCGGGGGGGGGGAGGGGGGCATGTATACCTGGCACTGGGAGCATATCTGGCACTGGGGGCATATCTGGCACTGGGGGGGGCATGTGTATCTGGCACTGGGGGCATATCTGGCACTGGGGGGGCATGTATACCTGGCACTGTGAGCATATCTGGCACTGGGGGCATATCTGGCACTGGGGGGGGCATGTGTATCTGGCACTGGGGGCATATCTGGCACTGGGGGGGGCATGTATACCTGGCACTGGGAGCATATCTGGCACTGGGGGCATATCTGGCACTGCGGGGACATGTGTATATGACACTGAGGGCAAATCTGGCACTGGGGGACGTGTATCTGGCACTGGGGGCATATCTGACACAGTGGGGGCATTTGTGTATCTGGCACTGTGAGGCAATGTATATCTGGCACTGTGAGGCAATGTATATCTGGCATTGCGAGGACATGTGTATCTGACACTGAGGGCAAATCTGGCACTGGGGGGACATGTGTATCTGGTACTGGGAGCATTTTTGTATCTGGCACTGGGGGCATATCTGGCACTGTGGGGGCATTTCTGTACCTGGCACTGGGGGGCAATTTATATCTGACACAGTGGGGGCATTTGTGTATCTGGCACTGTGAGGCAATGTATATCTGGCACTCTGGGGGCATTTGTGTATCTGGCACTGTGGGGCAATGTATATCTGGCACCAGTGGTGTAAGTTCGCCCCAGTCGCCCGGAGGCATGATAAATGTTGGTGCCCCCCCTACATATCGCCGGCATACCGACAGCGTGGCAAGCGCAAATGAGCCCCTTGTGGGCTCGCTACGCGCGCCACGCTATTTATTCTCCCTCCAGGGGGGTTGTGGACCACCACGAGGAAGAAAAACTGTCGGTATGCCGGCTGTCGGGATTCCAGCATCGGTATATTGTGCGCCGGGATCCCGACAGTTGGCAACCTGAAGACCACCCACAATGCCCCTGTACAGTGCCACATACATATAAAAATGTCAAAAAATGGGTGCCTCCACACTGCCAGAAACATATGTCCCCACAGTGCCAGATACATATATGCTCCAAAGTGCCAGATACATATATGCCCCACAGTGCCAGATACATATGCCTCACAGTGCCAGATACATATATGCCTCACAGTGCCAGATACACATGACCCCCCAGTGCCAGATATACATGTCCCCCCAGTGCCAGATATGCCCCCAGTGCCAGATATATATGTCCCCAAAGTGCCAGCTATGCCCCCAATGCAGTGTCCCCACAGTGCCAGATATGCCCCAGTACCAGATATACATGTCCCCACACAGTGCCAGCTCTGCCCCCAGTGCCAGATATATGTGTCCCCCCAGTGCCAGCTATGCCCCTGTGCCAGATATATATGTCCCCAAAGTGCCAGCTATGCCCCCAGTGCCAGATATGCCCCCAGTGCCAGATATATATGTCCCCACAGTGCCAGCTATGCCCCCAACGCCAGTGTTCCCAGTGCCAGATATGCCCCCAGTGCTGTTATGAGCCACGGCTGTGGCTCATTTCCATTTTTGCATTTTGGTTATGTATTTTATGTTATACTTCTGTTCATGTTCCCCGTGGGTGTCATGGGGTGCTCGGAGCTCACCCTTAAGGAGGGGATACTGTTATGAACCACAGGTAGTGGTTCATTCCTATTTTATGTTTATAAAGTTGTCTTGCATGCCAAGATTTCCTGTTGCTCTGTTTTAGAATACTCTTGTCTGCTGCCGCTGGTGAGTCTGTGTAATTGCAGCTTGTTCCCATGTGTTCAGCCTCACCTGGCTGCTAATTGCATCTTGTCAGTTTGGAGTCATGGAATAGGGCAGCTGCATGAGATTATTAATTAGGCCTCTCTGTTATATGCTGGCTGACTGCAATTCACAGACGCTGGTGATATTTCTGGGTATCCGGTCTGCTTGAGTTCTGAGCTTGGTTCCTGCTAGTTCCTGAGCTTCCTGTGTCGATTCCTGAGTCAGTCCCTGTGTCGATTCCTATGTCTGATCCCGTGTCCTGCCGTGAGGCGTTCCTGTCCTGAGGTCCAGTACCTTTGCCTGTGCCTGGTCAACTTTCTGGCTTCTTGGTGTCCACCGGTCTTTCGTTTGGGATTCTGGATGTCCTCCAGTTCTAAGAGTCTGTGTCAGCAGCATTGGGAGTTCCTGCCCGTTTGTCAGTATTCGTACCGGTTCCGTGAGTAGCGGCTCTGCCGCGTCCGTCGGCCTAGGCCGCTGTATTCCATTATTATTTCTGTCACTAATGTTTTGCAGAGGGTTCTGCTTATGCTGTCACCGTCGGTACACAAAAGTATTGTGTGGGCGTGTGGTCAGCATTTCCTTTGTTGTTCTTTTCCTTTGGCGGCAAGCTGCACATACATTTAGTTTTAGGCTAGTTAGTAGCCCCTGGCTTTGGTTGTTTCAGTAAGAGGGCCCCTTGTTATCACCCTGTCTCGGTACACTCTTTGTCTCTCATTAAGACCTGAGGGGGCATCGAAGTTGGGCAGACGTAATCCGCCCTTCAAACGCGGCTGCCATGGGCTCAAGCAACCATAGTCTCGCAAGAGTGTACTGATAGCACGGGCGAGACAACGGAGATAGGGCGCCAGGGGCTATTCCCTTTCCATTCCCCTTTCCCAGCATTACGTTCCAGTGCTCCGGTCCTTGCAATAAGATCTCCTCAGACCAGAGTGCTGGAATCATAACAAGTGCCAGATATATATGTCCCCACAGTGCCAGCTATGCCCCCAATGCCAGTGTTCCCAGTGCCAGATATGCCCCCCAGTGCCAGATATATATGTCCCCACAGTGCAAGCTATGCCCCCAATGCCAGTGTCCCCACAGTGCCAGATATGCCCCCCAGTGCCAGATATATATGTCCCCACAGTGCCAGCTATGCCCCCAATGCCAGTGTCCACACAGTGCCAGATATGCCCCCCAGTGCCAGATATATATGTCCCCACAGTGCCAGCTATGCCCACAATGCCAGTGTCCCCACAGTGCCAGATATGACCCCCAGTGCCAGGTATACATGTCCCCACAGTGCCAGCAATGCCCCCAGTGCCAGATATACATGACCCCCCCCATCCCTTGTGCTGCTCACCGCGCTGCTGCTGCTGTCTGTGAGGGGAGGAGAGCACAGCGTGCGCCTCTCCTGCCCCTCACTCTCCGGCGGCTGTGTCCCTCTTCAATTATGCACCGGTCCATGAGCCAATCAAAGCTCGCGGACCGGTAGCCTTAGCTGCCGGTCCGCGAGCTCTGATTGGCTCACGGACCAGCGCTGAATTGAAGCGTGCTGCCGCCGGAGAGTGAGGGGCGGGGGAGGCGCACACTGTGCTCTCCTCCCCTCACAGACAGCAGCAGCAGCGCGGTGAGCGGCAGTGGGAGACAGTGGAGGAGATGTGCCCCCTTGAGGCCAGGAGCCCGGCGGCAGCCGACTCCACTGCCTTCCAGAGTTCCGCCCCTGTCTGGCACTCCGGGGGCATTTGTGTATCTGGCACTGTGGGGCAATGTGTATCTGGCACTGTGAGGCTATGTATATCTGGCACTGTGGGGCAACGTGTATCTGGCATGATAAAGCCAAATATTTATCTTACTGAAAAACCCTCTAAAAGGTTAAAGAACACAGTACGCTATTGGCGTATGGAATACCTTAAGGGTACGCACGTTGCGTATCTAACGCTTAGCCGTGGTCGAGACGCACGAGCGGCACGTTCGCTCACGGCTTAGAGCGTACAGGCAAGCACGCTATAGGCTGCCGACTAACGTAATGATATGCTATCAGCGTAGCGTATGCTTGGGACCACGAGGAGATCACAAGCGGCGCTGACGCTCACAATGTTAAACCTTTTTAACTATACCATAAACAATGTACATATACTGTAAACCCTTGTGCAGTGATAAGATGTAAATGCAACACAGTGTAACCTTGTTAGTTTAAAAAGCTGTATGAGCGTATGTGACGCTCAGAGAACCCCTTTGCAATATAATAAACACTCAAATACCGGTCTAAGGGTCTAACGCCTTTTAAGGAAATGAATGAACGTTCAAAAAGAATAATTCAATACAAGTTATACACTACCAAAATAACATAGAATATCTAACCAAGTAACTACACATAGAATACAATAAAGATACAATTACTTTTAAAGGGGAAAGGAGAGAGAGAGAAAGTGAGAGAGAACGAGAGAGAATGGCTTATAACAATAAAGACAATATGATTGCAGAGAAACTTACACACAAAGGGAAACAATCGCATGCGCCTTCTGGATATCCAGCTCCCGATTATCAGCAATGAGAACCGTTGAAGAGAATAGCGAGCTGGCTCAGATCGGCTTGTCCTTTTATACACTACACACAATACAGTACAATGGTCCCTATATTCTTATTGTTCATTGGACACAGGAATTCGTCTTCGCATTATAACAAAAGGTCATAGGTTGATTCATACAGGTGGGCTGTGACTATTTCCAACTGCTCAGGTGGGTGGGAAACTAGGTTTCCCGCCGCATGGATAATAAAGTGCAAATAATAGTAAATGTCCATAAACTTCTTATGTCCATAACTATTCGCACAAGCGATTAATCCGCTTCAAACCAACACCGGAATATTGCTAATTAAATACTCTTTCGATGGATACTAAACACCACTGTATAACCCCTGTCTGACCCTTCGTATCAAACAAAGAGGGATCTCTTTGTCTATGAACATGCTACATTAACTAAACTTTCAGATTCTATCAAAGGGACCATAATCTTCAAAATACATTATATGGTTAAAATATGTAACGATTGAGTCGCCCGCTAGACGCACATAAACTTTACCGTAAATGCGCATACCGTGCGCCTGCGGGTGCACGCAACAGCGAGTATGCGCACGCACGGGAGAGCCCATGCACTCGCAGCGGGGACACGCATGAGGTGCAAATATGGCAATGTGTAGCGTGATATTTTTCTGACTTTGACAGGCACTATTGGGATCATATGTGTATCTGCCCCTCCCCCCATATGTGTATCACGCCCCCATTTTCATTGGCCACGCCGCATGTGACATTTGGCCACACCTATTTTTTGGGTACCTGTAAGACATTTTTTCTACTTGCACCACTGGGAAAGGGTGACTTGGATTCCACACCTTAATTTTAAACATAATAACCGGTGCTGTCATGAGACTTGTAGTATCATGAAGGCAAAAGAAAATGCAGGTGCACTCTCTGAGCACTAAGAATACTGATAGGTTAAATCATTTTGATAAACTCCTTAATTAACATGGAGTATAAGTGAGGTTCTTAGCACATGTAAAATGCGGGCCCATCCATAACACCAAGTTGAACCTCATCAGATGGGTCCCTAACATCCCTAATGGGATACGGTCGTTAGGTCGACCCAACTTAGGTCGACAATCATTGGGTTGACCATAATAGGTCGACATGCATTAGGTCGACAGGGTAACTAGGTCGACTTGGTCATTAGGTCGACCTGTACTAGGTCAACAGGTCTAAAGGTCGACATGAGGTTTTTCAATTTTTTTCCATTTTTTGGATTTTTCCATACTTGACGATCCATGTGGACTACGATTGGAACGGTAACCTGTGCCGAGCGAAGCGGTAGTGGAGCGAGGCACGTTGCCTGAAGCATGGCAAGCAGAGCGAGCCATGCGAGGGGACACGGTGCACTAATTAGGGTTCCCCGTCACTTTACGAAGAAAACTACACCAAAAAAATCCAAAAACTCATGTCGACCTTTTCACCTGTCGACCTAGTACAGGTCAACCTAATGACCATGTTGCCCTAGTTACCCTGTCGACCTAACGCATGTCAACCTATCTTGGTCGACTCAATGACTGTCTACCTAAGTTGAGTCAACCCAACGACCCATACCCTCCCTAATACAGACATACCATAGGAATATATCTGGGACTTACCTATAATAGTGCCCATTCTAATATGCAGACAGCAATGCAAGGACCTGTACTAAGTAAAATCACCTAAGGGCAGATGGAGTCTCTACCTTCAAGTGTACTTTATATACACAAACACAGAGGAAAAGGAAAGGGCTTGGACAGCACACCCTATTTTTAAATATAATAAAGGGGCAACCATGCCTAGACATGAGGTCAGGTGAGAGAGAGAGACTCTCCTGTCATACTCCAGTGTACACTAGAGTTTTAACTATAAAAATTATATATAAAATACAAAGAAGATATATTCTTTGTATTATTGTAATCATTTTTATAGTCAAAACTGTGGAGTATACTGGTCTATGACAGGTGAGGCAGTGCCTCCCCTGCCTACCTTTTCCGAAATTCCAGCAGTATATACTGCTGCCGCTTTGTATAATGCTCACATGAACCCTCGGGTGCATATACAGTATGTGTATGTAAATCTAGTTCTGATACTAGCCAGTGCTTCCACAGCCATTTACCTCACTGCACGTCACTGGCTGAAACTTGTAGTACCATGCAGGTAAAAGAAAATGCACACTCTAAGCACTAATACTGATAGTTGAAATAATTTTGAAAAACTACAGTTAACATGCTTAGCCAAAATGCTTTCCCATCCACCAAGTCAAGGTGAGCCCCATAAGTGTGGTTGCTAACATCCCTAACACACAAACACATAACATCAGTTTATCTAGGATTTACCTATAATAGTGCCCATTCTTTCTAAGTGAGGATGGAGAGTTTACTTATGCTATGGTATGGCACTGTGTATTGCCGTAGTGTTTTGTACTTATGATCTGATACCCCGATCATGATATCTATGATTACCCTGTACAATACTGTGTGCAGGGCCGTTTCTAGACAATTTGGCTCCCAGTGCGAGATTTCAAAATGCGCCCCCCCTCCCCCCCCATTGCTATAAAAAAAATTGCGTGCCCCCCCATATAGCCAGAAGACAAGGCTGTGTGGCCTGATTAAAATGGGCGTGGTCTCATTACAGTGGGCGTGGCCTCGTCTGATATCACACCCACCACAGGGAAAAAAAATAAAAATAAAAAAGTCCCCTTTTTACACATTACACCAGGCAAGTGTCCCCATATTACACAGCGCGGCAGGCAGGTGTCCCCATTTACAAAGTGCGGCAGGCAGGTGTCCCCATTTTACAAAGTGCGGCAGGCAGGTGTCCCCATTTTACACAGTACGGTAGGCAGGTGTCCCCATTTAACAAAGTGCGGCAGGCAGATATCCCCATTTTACACAGTACGCAGGCAGGTGTCCCTATTTTACACAGTACGCAGGCAGATATCCCCATTTTACACAGTACGCAGGCAGGTGTCCCCATTTTACACAGTACGCAGGCAGATATCCCCATTTTACACAGTACGCAGGCAGGTGTCCCTATTTTACACAGTACGCAGGCAGATATCCCCATTTTACACAGTACGCAGGCAGGTGTCCCCATTTTACACAGTACGCAGGCAGATATCCCCATTTTACACAGTACGCAGGCAGGTGTCCCCATTTTACACAGTACGCAGGCACGTGCCCCCATTTTACACAGTACGCAGGCAGGTTTCCCCATTTTACACAGTGCGGCAGGTATCCCCATTTTACACAGTGCGGCAGGTATCCCCATTTTACACAGTGCGGCAGGTGTCCCCATTTTACACAGTGCGGCAAGTGTCCCCATTTTACACAGTGCGGCAGGTGTCCCCATTTTACACAGTGCGGCAGGTATCCCCATTTTACACAGTGCGGCAGGTATCCCCATTTTACACAGTGCGGCAGGTGTCAAGTGGGAGGAGAGAGAGAGAGAGAGAGAGAGAGAGAGAGAGAATACTTACAACTTGCCGCTCTTCGGGTCCCGCGCGCCGGCCGCCTCCTCCGTCGATGGTTATCTCCAGTCCTCTCCTCCCTCTCTCTTCCCCCCGAGCGCTCCTGCTCGGGGGGCGGGGCTACGCGGAATGACGCGTTTGCGTCGTGACGTCACAAACGCGTCATTCCACGAAGCCCCGCCCCCCGAGCAGGAGCGCTCGGGGGGAGAGAGAGGGAGGAGAGGAGTAGTCACAAAGTGCCGCGGCGGGCGCCCCGTGCGGTTGCACGGCTCGCCCGCCGCTAGAAACGGCACTGACTGTGTGCACTCTGTGGTTCATTTTAAGTAAAATATAATAATAATAATAATAACAATAATATCCTGAGAATACACAATAATCATAAAAGTCTACTGTGTTCTGAAAGCAAGAAAAAATGGGCTAAAACATGACACAATAGTAAGTTTTTACATCCTAATTAAGAGAAAAGCTATAGATAGATGAACAGA
The DNA here is from genome assembly GCF_028390025.1 of Pseudophryne corroboree. NCBI lineage: Eukaryota > Metazoa > Chordata > Amphibia > Anura > Myobatrachidae > Pseudophryne > Pseudophryne corroboree. Next base: position 287,529,037 of record NC_086454.1, read on the forward strand.
GCTAGCTTGCTGGTATTTATTTTACAGAAAGCTTTATATAAAAAGTAAATGTAATAATTATTAAACCAAAATATTGCAGAAAATCTATACTATATGTAAAAAGGTTTATATTTATCTTATCACATGAAATGATATCATGAATTATGAAATGATTTATCATATAAATAAAAAATATTCAGTTCAAACATATACATAGTATCAGGTCATCTCCATCTGACTTATACATACTGTATTCCCAGTGGCGGATCCAGGGGGGGGGGGGGGGGGGGGGGGGCACTCGGGCCCGTGCCCCCCCTGTCATTTGTGGCCCATTAAGTCTCAGGGCAGAGGATTTTTTTTTTTCATTTGTGCCGGCCCGGCCCCAGCAGGCTGTCAGCGTACGCTGATTTGACAGCTGGTGCTGGGACCAGAGCCGGCTCACGCCCACAGTGAGTGCAGCACTCCCTCCCTCCTCCTCTCCTGCTGCAGTGCATGTGACCAGCAGGCAGCAGCGCACGGAGGCCGGGAGACGGAGCGGGCTGCGGGACAGGCTAAGGAGTCAGGCAGCGTGTAGTGGTGGACCCTGGACCGCGTGGACTGGATTTCACTTCCAGCCAGCCCAGGCTCCCCAGCGGCCACACAGAGAGGAGACAGAGGCGCCGATCGAAGCAGGCAGAGCCGCAGAGGCAGCAGCAGCAGGACGGAGACAGTGACTCACTGTGTATATCAGCCTGTCACAGTGAGAATGCTGTTTGCTGTATCGCGGCTGCCAGCCTGTGCCAGCTACCTTTAACGTGTGTGCGGCTGCTGCTGCGGCGGCAGGCACTAAGGGGGGGCGATACGGTCTATATGTAGTATATGGTGGTATGTGCCTCTCACACTGCCCCCACACCCTGCCCCTCACACGCTGCCTCCTGGCTCCTGCCCCTCACACACTGCCTCCTGCACCTTGCCCCTCACACGCTGCCCCCTGCCCCTCACACGCTGCCCCCTGCCCCTCACACGCTGCCCCCTACCCCTCACACGCTGCCCCCTGCCCCTCACACGCTGCCCCCTGCCCCTCACAAGCTTCCCCCTGCACCCTGCCTCTCACACACTGCCCCCTATACACTGCCCCTCACACGCTGCCCCTGCACCTAACATGCTGCCCCCTGCCCCTCACACCCTGCCCCTCACATGCTGCCCCCTGCACCCTGACCCTCTCATACTGCCCCCTGCCCCTCACACACTGCCCCCTTCACCCTGCCCCTCACACGCTGCCCCCTGCCCCTCACATGCTGCCCCTTGTAGTGGGTACATACCCCATTTCTGGAAGCGCATGCACCAAAGCCGCACGCAAATACACTTGCCCCTTCCATGGTGCCCCCCCTATCATTTTCTTCTGGATCCGCCCCTGTGTATTCCTAATAATTAATAAATGTTCACGCATAAATCTAGCAGCAAGCATGCATATTACATGGAGTACAGCAGCATAAGCTCCAAGTCCCATGGAAGAGAAAGCAGCAGCAGATACATGTCATTGGGACTAATGGGCAAAACCATGTGCACTGCAGGGAGGGGGGGGGGGGGCAGATATAACATGTGCAGAGAGAGTAAGGGTGTGTACACACGGTGAGATCTTTGCTATGTCCGATTTTCACTTGCGATTTCCCTTGAACTCCCCGGAGCCCAGATAGCACAGGTTTTGACTTACTTTTCTTGAGATATGGACTATGTGTGCTTACGATTTTGGCTTATGTGAGATTTTGGCTTATGTGAGATGTCATTGACATGTGAGATGAACTAGATAGTACACCGATCTAGCAAGGATTGACTTGCCTGCACAGTCTATCTTTTCTTGCGATGCCGTCCTGGCGGGACCGCGCATCGGGATCGAATTGGGATCACAAGGTGATCTGCACTAACTTTTCTTGCGATTTTGACTGCATAGTTAAAATCGAAAGAAAATATCTCACCGTGTGTACACACCCTTAGATTTGGGTGGGGTGTGTTCAAACGGAAATCTAAATTGCAGTGTATAAATAAAGCAGCCAGTATTTACCCTGCACGGAAACGAAATAACCCACCAAATCTATCTTGCCCTGCACATGCTATATCTGGAGTGCACATGGGGGCTAATTCAGACCTGTTCGCTCGCTAGGGCTTTTTTGCAGTTCTTCGTTCGCATTGTCGCCGCCCATAGGGGAGTGTATTTTCGCTTTGCAAGTGTGCGAACGCATGTGTAGCAGAGCTGTACAAACAGATTTTGTGCTGTCTCTGAGTAGCCCAGGACTTACTCAGCCGCAGCGAACACTTCAGCCTGTCCGGGACCAGAATTGATGTCAGGAACCCTCCCTGCAAATGCTTGGATACGCCTGCGTTTTTCCAAACACTCCCAGAAAACGGTCAGTTGCCACCCACAAACGCCTTCTTCCTGTCAATCTCCTTGCGAATGCCCAAACGGATCCTTCACACAAACCCATCGCTGAGCGGCTATCCGCTTTGTACCCGTGTAACGTGCCTGCGCATTGCGGTGCATATGCATGGTAGTGTAGACCTGATCGCCCGCTGTACAAAAACGCAGCCTAGCGATCAGGTCTGAAGTAGCCCCATAGTTGGGAGCAGAATGGCTAACACTGATTTATCAATACTTTGAAAAGCTTAATTCAGATTAATCAGATCCTGTTATTGACGTACAATACAATCATTAGAGTAATACTATATGCAATATATATGGGAATATAAAAATGAATACATATATACAGATTGAATGGCTGCACCGATAGATAAAAAGTTTAAAAATCTATACAGTCTATATACATGTTTTTTTTTTATTGAAAAAATGCAGTATGTCGAATATTTTGGGATATTTGTTTTACACTATGTAGACAAAAGTGATTGGACATTTCCCAGCCTGACCCGCACCGCATGCATAATGATGTGCTCCTGCAGCAAACACGTTTCCATGACGGTATAAAATGGGTAGAGGGGCAGTGATTACATCATTTGCTGATGAAATGGCTTGCCGGAAGGAGCTAACCGAGTTTCAAAAGGGGATCATCGTAGGCTGCGCCATTTCATATTTCCAGGACGACGCTGGACTGGTGTACAGACGATTTGGAAGCCCAGATGGACTGACCAGCTCAAAGTCCAGAACTTAACTCCACTGAGACGGGTCCATTCTAGACTAACTCAACCTTTTTCAGTGACGCAGTTGGTCACTGTACTAAAGGCAGAATGGCAAAGCATACCGCCTGCTGTAGACAGTTTGCAAAGAAGGGCGTCTGCAGTAATCACTGCACGTAGTGAACCTTCAAAGTACTTTGTTTGCTGTCAGTGTCCAATCACATTTGTCTCTATAATTTAGTTCCCATTAACTACTACATTGTCATGTGTGTTTGCTTGGACAGATGTGAAGCACATGACAGATGCAACCCAGCAGTAAAGCTTCTATACACAGTACCGGCTACACCGGATAAATAGATGGGAGCTGATATACAACATCACCTACTGGAGAGCCTGGAGGCCAGTTACAAGTGCAGTACCAGTGAGTACACATCCATCCTTTACACATCTGCTGCCATTGACTACTTATGACCATTGGAATATAATGGACTGAGTACGTGGGTATATATGGTGGAGATTTATCAAACCTACTAAAGAGGATAAGTGGAGGTTTTCCCCATAGCGTCCAGTCAGTCTCTAGCTATTATTTTATAGAATGCACTAGATAAATGAAAGCTACATTGTGATTGGTTGCTATGGGCAACACCTCCACTTGTCCTCTTTAGAAGATCTGATAAATCACCCCCACAGTGACATGCGCTATTAAGACGGATGACTATAATCGCTCATATGTGCTGGACATGTATTCCATCACCATCTACTATCTTAATTACTTAAGTCTTGTGGCTATAAGAAAATGTGCTGGTTGAGAATCATATCTTCACTAAAGAAGGGAATGAGGGTAAGGGGCTTGTGATCAGGCTAGATTATAGCGTCACTAAAGAAGGGAATGAGGGTAAGGGGCTTGTGATCAGGTTAGATTATAGCGTCACTAAAGAAGGGAATGAGGGTAAGGGGCTTGTGATCAGGCTAGAACATAGTTTCACTAAAGAAGGGAATGAGGGTAAGGGGTTTGTGATCAGGCTAGATTATAGCGTCACTAAAGAAGGGAATGAGGGTAAGGGGCTTGTGATCAGGCTAGATTATAGCGTCACTAAAGAAGGAATAAGGGTAAGGGGCTTATGATCAGTCTAGAACATAGTTTCACTAAAGAAGGGAATGAGGTTAAGGGGTTTGTGATCAGGCTAGATTATAGCATCACTAAAGAAGGGAATGAGGGTAAGGGGTTTGTGATCAGGCTAGATTATAGCGTCACTAAAGAAGGGAATGAGGGTAAGGGGCTTATGATCAGTATAGAACATAGTTTCACTAAAGAAGGGAATGAGGGTAAGGGGTTTGTGATCAGGCTAGATTACAGCGTCACTAAAGAAGGGAATGAGGGTAAGGGGCTTGTGATCAGGCTAGATTATAGCGTCACTAAAGAAGGAATAAGGGTAAGGGGCTTATGATCAGTCTAGAACATAGTTTCACTAAAGAAGGGAATGAGGGTAAGGGGTTTGTGATCAGGCTAGATTATAGCGTCACTAAAGAAGGGAATGAGGGTAAGGGGTTTGTGATCAGGCTAGAACATAGTTTCACTAAAGAAGGGAATGAGGGTAAGGGGTTTGTGATCAGGCTAGATTATAGCATCACTAAAGAAGGGAATGAGGGTAAGGGGCTTATGATCAGTCTAGAACATAGTTTCACTAAAGAAGGGAATGAGGGTAAGGGGTTTGTGATCAGGCTAGATTATAGCGTCACTAAAGAAGGGAATGAGGGTAAGGGGTTTGTGATCAGGCTAGAACATAGTTTCACTAAAGAAGGGAATGAGGGTAAGGGGCTTGTGATCAGGCTAGATTATAGCATCACTAAAGAAGGAATAAGGGTAAGGGGCTTATGATCAGTCTAGAACATAGTTTCACTAAAGAAGGGAATGAGGGTAAGGGGTTTGTGATCAGGCTAGATTATAGCGTCACTAAAGAAGGGAATGAGGGTAAGGGGTTTGTGATCAGGCTAGAACATAGTTTCACTAAAGAAGGGAATGAGGGTAAGGGGTTTGTGATCAGGCTAGATTATAGCGTCACTAAAGAAGGGAATGAGGGTAAGGGGCTTATGATCAGTCTAGAACATAGTTTCACTAAAGAAGGGAATGAGGGTAAGGGGTTTGTGATCAGGCTAGATTATAGCATCACTAAAGAAGGGAATGAGGGTAAGGGGTTTGTGATCAGGCTAGATTATAGCGTCACTAAAGAAGGGAATGAGGGTAAGGGGCTTATGATCAGTCTAGAACATAGTTTCACTAAAGAAGGGAATGAGGGTAAGGGGTTTGTGATCAGGCTAGATTACAGCGTCACTAAAGAAGGGAATGAGGGTAAGGGGCTTGTGATCAGCCTAGATTATAGCGTCACTAAAGAAGGAATAAGGGTAAGGGGCTTATGATCAGTCTAGAACATAGTTTCACTAAAGAAGGGAATGAGGGTAAGGGGTTTGTGATCAGGCTAGATTATAGCGTCACTAAAGAAGGGAATGAGGGTAAGGGGTTTGTGATCAGGCTAGAACATAGTTTCACTAAAGAAGGGAATGAGGGTAAGGTGTTTGTGATCAGGCTAGATTATAGCGTCACTAAAGAAGGGAATGAGGGTAAGGGGTTTATGATCAGTCTAGAACATAGTTTCACTAAAGAAGGGAATGAGGGTAAGGGGTTTGTGATCAGGCTAGATTATAGCGTCACTAAAGAAGGGAATGAGGGTAAGGGGTTTGTGATCAGGCTAGAACATAGTTTCACTAAAGAAGGGAATGAGGGTAAGGGGCTTGTGATCAGGCTAGATTATAGCATCACTAAAGAAGGAATAAGGGTAAAGGGCTTATGATCAGTCTAGAACATAGTTTCACTAAAGAAGGGAATGAGGGTAAGGGGTTTGTGATCAGGCTAGAACATAGTTTCACTAAAGAAGGGAATGAGGGTAAGGGGTTTGTGATCAGGCTAGATTATAGCGTCACTAAAGAAGGGAATGAGGGTAAGGGGCTTATGATAAGTCTAGAACATAGTTTTACTAAAGAAGGGAATGAGGGTAAGGGGTTTGTGATCAGGCTAGATTATAGCGTCACTGAAGAAGTGAATGAGGGTAAGGGGTTTGTGATCAGGCTAGATTATAGCGTCACTAAAGAAGGGAATGAGGGTAAGGGGTTTGTGATCAGGCTAGATTATAGCGTCACTAAAGAAGGGAATAAGGGTAAGGGGCTTGTGATCAGGCTAGATTATAGCGTCACTAAAGAAGGGAATAAGGGTAAGGGGCTTGTGATCAGGCTAGATTATAGCGTCACTAAAGAAGGGAATGAGGGTAAGGGGCTTAAGATCAGTCTAGAACATAGTTTCACTAAAGAAGGGAATGAGGGTAAGGGGTTTGTGATCAGGCTAGAACATAGTTTCACTGAAGAAGGGAATGAGGGTAAGGGGTTTGTGATCAGGCTAGATTATAGCGTCACTAAAGAAGGGAATGAGGGTAAGGGGCTTGTGATCAGGCTAGATTGGGATCCGGATTGAAAGTCGACAGTAACTAGGTCGACAATGTCTAGGTTGACCACTATTGGTTGACAGTAACTAGGTCGACAGGGTGTCTAGGTCGACAGGGTCTTTAGGTCGACATGTGCTAGGTCGACAGGTCAAAAGGTCGACATGAGTTTTTCACAATTTTTTTATTTTTTTGAACCTTTTCATACTTAACGATCCACATGGACTACGATTGGAACGGTAGTCTGTGCCGAGCGAAGCGAAGGCACCATGCCCGAAGCATGGCGAGCGAACGCGGTGCACTAATTGGGGTTCCCGGTCACTCTACAAAGAAAACGACACCAAAATAACATTAAAAACTAATGTCGACCTTTTGACCTGTCGACCTAGAACATGCCGACCTAAAGACCCTGTCGCCCTAGACACCCTGTCGACCTAGTTACTGTCGACCAATAGTGGTCGACCTAGACATAGTCGACCTAGTTACTGCCGACTTTCAATACCACACAGATTGGGATCCGGATCGAAAGTCGACAGTAACTAGGTCGACAATGTCTAGGTTGACCACTATTGGTCGACAGTAACTAGGTCGACAGGGTGTCTAGGTCGACAGGGTCTTTAGGTCGACATGTGCTAGGTCGATAGGTCAAAAGGTCGACATGAGTTTTTCACAATTTTTTCTTTTTTTTGAACCTTTCCATACTTAACGATCCACGTGGACTACGATTGGAACGGTAATCTGTGCCGAGCGAAGCGAAGGTACCATGTCCGAAGCATGGCGAGCGAACGCGGTGCACTAATTGGGGTTCTACACATATATCGCTTAGGGAGTAAGACGCAGAAGCACACCCTAGACTACTGTGTGGTTTTTTGATTCATGTTTTTTAAATGTTGAAACAGATTCCATTGCACTGAAGAGTAAAATTTTAAACCCTGCTTCCGTTTATGTTGTGCATGTCCAGTGTTAATGTTGTATATCAGTATTAGGAGTCAGCACACATTTTCTATCATCATTTTCCACCTGTGACATAGACTCACATTTTTATACTTTAATCCCATCTGAGAATATTATATTTTCTTAGAAATAAACAGATATATACTGTATTTCAACCATTGCGTTGTGCATGTTTTGCATATGGTGAGGCGAGCGCTGGAGTTTTCCTCTTTTTTTACTGTGCACTAGTGGTTGTTGTAGTACATCCACTCTCACAGCAGCTCTACCAACCTTGTCCCTCAGATATAGTAGCGCAGCACCACCCTTCTCTGGAAAAAGTACAGTGTCAAGTTAATAAAGTAAATAGGTTATGTTATGTGTTCAGGGGGGACCCAAATGGCTGGAGCATGACAAAAGGCTGGTCACTCACAGGAGGTGCTTAAGGTGACAGGCGCAATGACAAACAAGTAGGGTTGACAATAGCTATTATAGAAAAGAATGTATAGAATAGAAGTCATAACACAATCAAGCAGCGTGCATTAGCAGGGATACACAGAGAGTACAAGCAGTAGCATAAGCATGGTCTAAGCAAAGTGGCAGGCAGCGGAGATGCAAAGGCATGACCTGATGGGGGTCATTCTGACCTGTTCGCTCACTGCGTTTTAACGCAGCAGAGCGAATGGGTCCCTACTGCGCATGCGCTGGCGCCGTAGTGCGCTGCCACAAGCCAGACGGCTGAAGGCCGTAGCAGGGATACGATTGCCTCTGCCTGATTGACAGGCAGAGGCGATCGCTGGGCGGGAGGGGGCGGAATGGCGGCGTTTGGCTGCCACTTTGTGGGTTTGGTCCGGCCAACGCAAGTGTGGCCGGACCGAACAGGGGGCGGGCAGCAGCAGATGCGTGACGTCACACGCAGCCGCTGCGGGCCGGGGAGCGATGAGTAGCTCCCGCCCAGCACACTAAAGCTGCGCTGGCCAGGAGCTACTCTTGAAGTGCAAAGGCATCGCCGCTGTGCGATGCCTTTGCACTTCTGCGAGGGGGTGCCGGACTGACATGCGGGGCGGGCTGTCAGGGAAGAAGATCGTAGCTGTGCTAAATTTAGCACAGCTATGATCAACTCGGAATGTGTAGCCTTATTACAGTCTAAGGGTCTGGCACACAAGGAGGCACGGGAGTAGAATAGGTGGAGTAGGTGGAGCTCACACAGGAGATAGGTTGGTACATGGGACTCAAGGACAGACAAGTGCAGAATGATGCAATAGGGCTAGGCTGATACAATAACCTAGCTGCACATCTTATACAGCACGGGGAACAGCAGGTACAAGTGGTTTCCAGCATTGCTGCACATGTGCAGGTCACTTGCACAGACGCTGTGGTCAATCATGGGTAAGGCAGTCTTCTTCTCAGCCTGCAGGCAGTATTATAATATTATTGTGACCCTTATCACTTAGTAGAACGGTCATAAATGACACAAATGGGAAATGGTCATCATAATCCCATAGCCTGGACTAGTCATTGTTGGAGTAAAAGTTAGTGCTCATTAAAAACCTATGACACGCACAAACTAATACAGGACAATAAGCATTATAAATAATACGGAATGCAAGTCTGAATGTTCCAAACTATGAGGTTGATGATTCAAGCAGTGAAAAGAGTGGACCAGTGGAGATATTGCCCGAAGCAACCAATCAGCTTTAAGATAGCATTAATCAAGTATGCTTTTATGGGGTAGCAGCCACTGTCGCTGGACGGGTGGGGGGGTGGGGGGGGGTGGGGTTGGGTACTATTTACCCGGGGCTGATGGAGGAGCCCGGGTCCACCACTGCCCCGCCCCCTTAACTGCAAGCAACATCAGCAGCTTGTTCTCAGGCCAGCACACGCATTCATTTGCATATGGGGTGTGGTCACACCTCCCACAATTAGGCCACTCCCATGAAAAAAAGTACCTTAGCCCGCCACAGCTCTCTACATCCCAGGTAGCAGTTGATTGATTGCTATGGCCAACTTCTCCACCTGTCCACTTCTCCACCTTTTTCACTGCTTGATATAACAACTCCTATGATTGGACTACAGTTGTCATCATTATCAAGCAAGCAGTGGTAGCAAAAGATTAAGGCCCTCATTCCGAGTTGTTCGCTCGGTATTTTTCATCGCATCGCAGTGAAAATCCGCTTAGTACGCATGCGCAAAGTTCGCACTGCGACTGCGCCAAGTAACTTTACTATGAAGAAAGTATTTTTACTCACGGCTTTTTCTTCGCTCCGGCGATCGTAATGTGATTGACAGGAAATGGGTGTTACTGGGCGGAAACACGGCGTTTCAGGGGCGTGTGGCTGAAAACGCTACCGTTTCCGGAAAAAACGCAGGAGTGGCTGGAGAAACGGTGGGAGTGCCTGGGCGAACGCTGGGTGTGTTTGTGACGTCAACCAGGAACGACAAGCACTGAACTGATCGCACAGGCAGAGTAAGTCTGAAGCTACTCTGAAACTGCTAAGTAGTTAGTAATCGCAATATTGCGCATACATCGGTCGCAATTTTAAGAAGCTAAGATTCACTCCCAGTAGGCGGCGGCTTAGCGTGTGTAACTCTGCTAAATTCGCCTTGCGACCGATCAACTCGGAATGAGGGCCTAAGATCCATCAAACAGCTTTTCCATTACTGATATATGCCCCACACACTATAATATATGCCTGGTGAGTATTTTATTCTTGAATGTTCAGGAATTATAGCGCTGCAGGCAACGTGTATTTAAAATTCAACTCAAACACTAAACAGGAAACTGCTGAATTCAGATTTCACAGGACAAGGCTCATTGAACACACCGAGTCAGCTAATGTCTGAGGTTGCGCTACTTACAGTGAAAGAGGAACGTGTACCTTTCATTCGTTATCTAATGTCTGACATGCCCCTAATTGTGGCCAGACACAGCAAATATAGGAAATAATACAATGAGAGAAGTTATTTGTGAGAAACTGCAGAGAGAGGTAGGAAATCATATCATTTTCTACAGAGCAATGAGATAATTGTGATGCATTGTGCTTTTAATAAATGCTGCACAGACATTCAGCAAATAAAGCACTGTGGAGTAGACTAATTACGAGAATACGTTTTCAAACAGTATTGGCAAATGTTCTATACCCGCCTTCACATTTTCCAGTGCTCTAGTGAATGCATCTACCTCTTGATGTTGTTGTCATGTGTTGGCCCGGAACCCATTTATTTGAGTCGATAAATGATAAAATGCACCTGAATGGATGGAAAATACAGTCAACTGAGTTTTTAAAGCCACTCATCAATGCAATGTTTATCATCATTAAGTATTAGGCTGGTATCCTATAACCCGCTGTAACTTACCGCATGGCAAAACAGGCTTTTAATGCACTTTTTGCCCAATGGTCATTATTGGGCTATCCAAATATAGCCCATTTTTACCATGCAGTAAATTACCCTATACCACATGGAAACACATAGGTTCTGCGAAAAGCTTTGAACCTACAGATCAACCTGCAGCATGGCCGCATGGGAACACGCGCCGTGCCTAGGTGCGCTTGTACCTTAATACACCAAGCTGCGCCTTAGTACGCCGCCCATGTATTCCTATGGGTGCGTGTACTTAGACGCATGGGAACGTCCTAATCACTGGCAGTGGTGCAAGTAGAAATATTTTCTTAGTGGTACTAAGTGTCTAAAAATGGGTGTAGTCGTGTGTTGTGAGGGGGCGTGGCCACATGTCACTAGTGGGAGTGACTACATGACACTAGCGGACAACACAGACCCTTTTCTTTGGACTCTGGGGGCAAGGCTTGAAATATATGGTAATGACTCCAGTCTAATAAATACATATAGTAATGCCCCAAATTTGATAACAATATATAGTAATACCTCCAGGATGTTTTGTGGTGCATTATAATTGTGGTAGTGGCGGTCAGGGGTGCAAAGTGTTGTCCTCAGACACCTCGTCTGAGGACAAAAGACGCCTATTGCCGGAAGTGCAGATCTGAGTGCTGCATCTGAAGACACAGTAACAGATCACTATTGCATCCATCAATCATGGCATAGGTCATCTGAGTTTGCATAAGGCTACTCAGAATGGGCGTCTCAGCTCCGTAGCTGAGGCCAGTAAATCTGCGTGAGAAGATGCAGACAATGACCACGCCAGTTCCAAAATATGGGGCCAATACCCTCCCCCCCCATTTGTGGGAATGTCCATTCTCCAACCATCCTGCGTCCCCAAACAGCTGCAGCTTGTCAATCAAGCTGCGGATTAGTGGGCACTGCATACAGAAATGCAGGTGCACATGCGCAAAACGGGTTCTATGAATGTGCAGTAAACATTGGAGATATACGTAAAGCATTGGTTTGCGTACATCTCTGAATCAGGCCCCAAATCTTTTAATAACTTCACTTTATAGAGGATATAATCCTAAAAATGTATGTAGCCCTTCTATGCTTTTGGGTCTGGAGATGGCCTCTCTGAGCCCATCAGGGCCGTAACTAGGTGTGTGCAGAAGGTGCATTGCCCACAGCGCATTTGCCCTGTGGGCGCACCTTCCACATACAACCCGAGTGGCCACATATTCCCCCTGCTGACAGTCGCACCTCCAAATCCCCCTCCCCTGTGTGCTCTTACAGCATCTGGCGCTGGCTATCACTAAATCCCCCATGTGCTGCACTCCCGCGGCCCGCCCCTGTGTACTGCGCTCCCACGGCCCACCCCTGTGTACCGCGCTCTCACGGCCCCCCTCTCTTGGTCGGTCCCCGTGTGCTGCGCTCCCACAGCCCCCCCTCTTGATCCCCGTGTGCTGCGCTCCCACGGCCTCCCCTCTCTTGGCCTGCAGTGTACAGAGGGAGCGCTGGGTCAGGAGCCGACAGCCACAAGAAGAAGGAGAAATCATGTAAGTGGCTGCCTACACACTACACTACACAACAGTACACTACACTACATTACAATACACTACACTATACTACACTACATTACACCCTAAGGGTAGGGGGGTGTAAGATGCTCTACCTGCCGTAATGTGTAAAAGGGGATTCCACCTGCTGTAATGTGTAAAAGGGGACTCTGTCTGCTGTAATGTGTAAAAGGGTGCTCTGCCTGCCGTAATGTGTAAAAGAGGGCTTTACCTGCCGTAATGTGTAAAAGGGGACTCTACATGACATAATGTGTAAAAGGGGGCTCTACCTGGCATAATGTGTAAAAGGGGGCTCTACCTGGAGTAATGTGTAAAATGGAGTTCTACCTGGCGTAATGTGTGACAGAGGCACTACCTGGCATAATATGTGACAGGGGCTCTACCTGGCGCAATGTGTAAAAGAGGCTCTACCTGGTGTAATGTGTGTAAGTGGCGCTACTATGCGGCGTAATTTGAACAATGGAGACTACTGTGCAGTGTAATATGAATTGGTATTATTTTATGGCTACGCCTCTTCCCCATGAAGCCATGTCCATACATTTTGGTTGCGAGCCTCGGGCGTGCACTGGCCCTATTTTAAATATGGGGGTGGTGCCGATGCTGTTTCTTGCACACAGCGCTACAATGTCTAGTTACGGCATTGGTGCCCATAGGTCATTGCCCCCTTTTAAGTGGTTTAAAGGGCTGGAACCACGTTTAAAGGGGTATGGGACTCAGGGTCGACACCAATTAGGTCGAAACCCATTGGTCGACAGTGGCTAGGTTGACACTCGAAATAGGTGGACGCGGCCATTAGGTCGACATGAGCAAGGTCGACATAAAAAAAGGTCGACATGAGTTTTTTATGTTTTTTTTGTGTGTGTTGTTTTTTCCGTCAAGTGACCGGGAACCTGAATTAGTGCACCGCGTCCCCTTGCTCCCAATCGTAGTCCACGTGGATCGTAAAGTATGAAAAAGTCCCCCTCCAAAAAAGTGAAAAACTCATGTCGACATTTTTGCATGTTGATGTCGACCAATGTTCAATGACCGATGTTCATGTCGACCAATGGGTGTTGACCTAATGGGTGTCGACCTAATTGGTGTCGACCCAGAGTCCGAATACCGTTTAAAGTGCTGGAAGACAGGCAGAAGGGGAATGACTGCACTCAGGGGCCTATATTTACTAATATTCGTGTTTGAGTCGGTTTGTGTAGTGTTTTAACTCGTTTTGTATCGGGTGCATTTTCATGCAACTTTTTGAAACTATATACGCAAAATTACGAAGCAGTCGACTTTATGTTTTTCGTGTTTTCCGATGTCGATGCCAGTCGTTTTTTTTTGGCACATTTACGGCCGTCATTGTCGTTTGCGTACGTGTTTTTGTTGTTTTTGCTGGTTTATTTTCTAAGTTAAACGCGGCAGGTTTTTTTTTAAACCCCGGCCACATTTTCACTTTTAGTTTCGTTTTTTCATCCCCGTTCGTGATTGGTTGTGTTTCATATGTAGGAGTGTCTGTGCGCAACCATATAAATATGCCCCAAACCGTCCGCACCTTGTGGGTTTAGTTAGTGGTGAGGAGGGAGGTTGTGTTGTGGAGGTAGGTGAGTTTTTGGTTTGGTGAGGAGTGTTGTTTGCGATTTCTGAGTGTAGTATTGTGTTTGAAAGTAGTCTTGTCATTCTTGTAGTCTTGTTTTTTGTGGTTTTGTCTAATTTTTTGTCCAAGCATTTATTTTTTATAGTCCCTTGTCAGTGTTGTGTGTGTGTGTGTGTGTGTGTGTGTGTGTGTGTGTGTGTGTGTGTGTGTGTGCGTGTGTTTGTGATTTGTGCAGTGGTAGTGGAGGAGTGTGTTGTTTGTTTTTTTTGTTTTCCTTGTTAAGTGTTTAGACACACAATTATGTGTGACTCAAAGGTGGGTGAGGTGGAGGGTGTGAGTGAGGGGGAGGAGGTCAGTCAGGTGGAGGAGGTGAGTGTGAGTGAGGTTAGTGAGGTGGAGGAGGTGGGTGAGGTTGCTGCAGCAGCCTCAAGTGACAGTGATAGTGACAGTCAGAGAGCTCCGCAGCCACGCACCACTACTAAGACTGGGTGGAATTTCAAGTTTAGTTATGCAGAAAATGTGGCATTGGTGCGGGAGCTGATGAAGTATCAGCGGCAGCTATTTGAGCCTGAGTCCGCCAAGGTGCCAACACGGAAGAAGACGGTGTTGTGGGCGAAAGTTGTTGCTGCTGTCAATAGTGAGGGGGTGGTCAAGTGGACGGAGGATACGTTCCGCAAACGGTACTATGACATAAAGCAACGTGTCAAGTCCAAAATGGCCAAGGAGGCGAAGTCGGCTCGAAAAACCGGTGGTGGGCAGCCCTATATTGCAAGATATCTGGAGTATGAGGAGCCCATGCGGAGTGTAATACCTCCTGAAGTAGTCTCTGCAACCCATGTCCAGGATTCAGATAAGCCCAGGAAGAATGGTGAGCATGTGTATTTGCATTAACATTCTATGACCTTACTTTTTTTTCTTCTTCAAATGTGTGTCATGTGACGTTGCATATTACTCCCATCTTCAAGTGTGTGTCAGCAAATAAATTTTTTTGGGTAATGTTTTCTACAAAAGCCAATGTAACATCTTACTTTATTGTATGTCATGTGTTTTTTTTCTGTATATTTTCCATGTGTAGTTTGGACTTGGTGTGTCATTGAATTGTCCAGCAATAATGTTTTCCTTTTGCAAATTTTTAAGTTTTTAATTTGGACTATGGGGCAGAGGCGTAACTAGGGTTTTTGGAGCCCAGGGCAAGATCAATAATGGCGCCCCCCCCCCCCCCCCATAAAAAAAAAAAAGGAAAGTATGTGCAGACGCCACTGGTGTCACTGTATATAAAGATGTCAGTGTGTGTATGTATAGATGTAGGTGCAGTGGTCAAAGTGGAATTTTTGAAGGGGGAATTAAAAAGTGCAGATAGCAATTATGCGTGCGCCGAAGGCGCAAGCGCTCCAGAAAAGGGGGCGTAGTCACTCAAAAGGGGCGTGTCCTTCACTGTAGTAGGACCCCTTATACTATCTAGTACTGGTGCCCCTTTCACATTATAGCACACGGTATGAGCCGAAATTCACATTACCCCACACGGTATGAGCCGAAATTCACATTACCCCACACGGTATGAGCCGAAATTCACATTACCCCACACGGTATGAGCCGAAATTCACATTATAGCACACGGTATGAGCCGAAATTCACATTATAGCACACGGTATGGGCCGAAATTCACATTATAGCACACTGAATGAGCCAAAATTCACGTTACAGCACATGGTATGAGCCAAAATTCACATTATAGAGTGAGGGGATCCTACCTCCTTAATTAACAAGGCCTGTGGGGCACTGTGGTGAGGGGATCCTACCCCCTTAATTGACTAATTGCAGAGTTTAGCAGCGGAAGGTTTGCAGCGGTTTCTCACACCAAGCTGCGACGCTTCTGCCACCTCCGACACTCCACATCTTCGGCGCCACCAGGGATGCAGAGCACCGCACCGGGGATGCACCCTTTTCAGTGTGGTCTGCTGCGCTCTGAAGGGGTTCTTCTCTCCAGCTGCAGGATCCCGGTGTGCGCTGTCCTCCCCGCTGTTACTGTCACGGTAAGCATTAGTATCGTTTACCGCAGAGGCCATTTACTGAGGCATATGTATTAAACCTCGGGAACTGAGATGCCCTTCTCACCGTACAGCTGTGTGGCAGAGTCGGGCGGGGGGACAGCTAGCAGCAGCATGCCGGATATCAGCAGCCAAGGGTGTGGGCCGTACATACTTGAGGCAGCTGGATATTCAACGGTGCTGAGAGCCTCCGGAGCCCGCACCCCCGGAGCTGCAGTACACCGGCAGAGGACACCCATCCCCTGAACCCTGCGTAGCCCAAAGCCGGAGATCGGCAGAAGCCGCTTGTTGCCGGTCAACGTGCTGCCGATCTTCGGCTTTGGGCTCCGCACGTGCCTTACAGCCCACACCCTCGGCTGCTGATATCCGGCATTCTGCCCCTGCTGCTGGCTTTCCACCTGCCCGGCTCGGCCACCCAGCTGGATGGTGAGTGAGAAGGGCATCGCAGTGCGCGTGGTTTAATACATATTCCTCTGGCTCCATGCTGCCCCACTAGACTGCGGGAAGCTGACATGCAACCCCCGCGCTGCACTCAAACACGTCTCCATTCCTTTCAAGCGGCGTCGGTCCCAGCTCATTTTGCACTTTTTGTGGAGAGCGGAGTAACGTCATGTCGCACATTTACATCTAAAAGGGCGGCATCGTGAGATGGGGGGACAGCAGCGCCAGCAGTGAAAAGGCTGGCAGATGCTGTGTTATTAAAGACGATGCTGGCTACCTTGTCGCGTCCAGAGCGCCCTCTATGCGTGCCGCCCTACTCAGCTGCGTACAGTGTGAAATTATAGGGCCGGCCATGGCTGCAGGGCGTGCAAGGGGAGAGGAGGAATCAGCACAAGCTGCAGGCATGTGTGAGGGGGTGTAGGGGATGCCTCCGAGGCCGTGCACCTCCGAGGTCGCGTGCACGCACACCTCCGAGGTCGCGTGCGCGGGCACCGCCGAGGTTGCGCGCATGCGCACGCGATTTGGAGAGACTCTGCAGTGGGGGGGAGTAGGGGGAGGCTCCTAGCTGCCGCTGCCTGTCCAGTTTGACAGGCACAGCAGCCGGGGAGACAGGTAGAGCGCCGCGAGTAGCGCCGGCGGTCGGAAACCCTGTCGCATGGGGAGAGCGGGCCGTGCAGGTGCCGGTGGCGCCCCCCTCTGCTGGGGCTGCCACGGCGCCCAGGGCACATGCCCTGCTCGCCCCATGCTAGATACGTCTCTGCTATGGGGGTAATTCCAAGTTGATCGCAGCAGGAATTTTTTTAGCAGTTTGGCAAAACCATGTGCACTGCAGGGGAGGCAGATTTAACATGTGCAGAGAGAGTTAGAATTGGGTGTGGTGTGTTCAATCTGCAATCTAATTTGCAGTGTAAAAATAAAGCAGCCAGTATTTACCCTGCACAGAAATAAAATTATACCCCTTTCACATCGCACAAATAACCCGGTATCGACACGGCATATTGCCGTGTCGACACGGGTCAGTGTGCGAGGTGAAAGCACTTTCCAAGAATTAGCGGGTCGTCTGACCCGGTAATTCAACCCGGTATAAAAGAAGGATTATACCCGGGTTGAATATCGGGTCAGGTGCAGTGTGAATGGGAGCCGCGTCGATGCGACACGGTTCCCATTCACAGCATAGGGAGAGGCGGCGCAGGAGATGAGCTCATCTCCCAGCGCCGCCTCCACCCCCGCCCCTGCTGCTGCTGCGCCCCCCCCCCCCCCGCTGCTATGGCAACCGACCCGGTATATTGCCGGGTCGGAAAGCCAGCAAAGGAGCTCAAATGCCGGATCCCACCCGGTAAGGACACGTTTCTTTTACCGGGTGGGATCTGGCATTTGCGATCTGAATGCGGTATAACCCACCCAACTCTAACTCTTTCTGCACATGTTATATCTGCCCCCCCCCCACCCCCGGCACTGCACATGGTTTTGCCCAACTGCTAAAAAATTTCCTGCTGCGATCAACTTGGAATTACCCCCTATGGGGGTCATTCCGAGTTGTTCGCTCTGTATTTTTTTTCGCAACGGAGCGATTAGTCGCTAATGCGCATGCGCAATGTCCGCAGTGCGACTGCGCCAAGTAAATTTGCTATGCAGTTAGGTATTTTACTCACGGCAATACAAGGTTTTTTCTTCGTTCTGGTGATCGTAATGTGATTGACAGGAAGTGGGTGTTTCTGGGTGGAAACAGGCCGTTTTATGGGTGTGTGCGAAAAAACGCTACCGTTTCTGGGAAAAACGTGGGAGTGGCTGGAGAAATGGAGGAGTGTCTGGGCGAACGCTGGGTGTGTTTGTGACGTCAAACCAGGAACGACAAGCACTGAACTGATCGCAGATGCCGAGTAACTGTGGAGCTACTCAGAAACTGCTAAGAGGTGTCTATTCGCTATTTTGCTAATCTTTCGTTCGCAATTTTGATAAGCTAAGATTCACTCCCAGTAGGCGGCGGCTTAGCGTGTGCAAAGCTGCTAAAAGCAGCTTGCGAGCGAACAACTCGGAATGACCCCCTGTGTTTTATATTTAGGTTATCCATGTGCAATGTTGCAAAAACAGTGGTTGTCGTGTTAGAGGCTGGAGTAGTGGAAAGTGGTTTGGAAACCACTTACATGTGTAATGTCATTATTACTGAATGTAATAATTTTTATAAAAAAAACACTATTTGTTTGTTCAGTTTGAGCCTGTATTTGTACCCTAACATAACACTGCAGTCTAATTTTTTTTTAAAAAATTATAATTTTTTTTTTGTTGGGGTTTTGTTTTTGTTTGGCTCATATAGTGGTAATGTGTGTTTGGAGTCCCACATCACAGAGCAATTTCTATATTGCATCTGTAAATTTTTTCCTTTCATTACAAAATGAAGATGTGTGTGTTTTTGGTTGTTAGTGTATGTATTTTTACTTGTGTAATATGTCTGTGTCCTGTACATGTTTTCCTGTGTTGCACTTTCCATAGTGCATATGGCTATTGGACAATGTTTATTGTTTTATGTAGTGGTTTTTTGGTTTACGGTCCTTATGGGTTTTTTTTTAAATAAAACAAGCATTTTTTTACAAATTAATGTTTATAAGCATAATGGGTGGATGTATCAACAATCAACAAAACATGAGTTTTTATTTTGGTTTTACAGTGTTGGAAAAAAGCAGTACTGGTCGTCCTACAGTAACTCCCATGACATCTGATGATGATGACGCTGCGGAAGCAGGTAAAGTGTCCATTGTAGTATAGGGTATGTTTGTAAAGGAATGGCCATAACAAAATTTCACTTTCAATACTAGGTCCATCAAAAGAAGTCTGGAGCAGCAGAAGTCGGACTTCTGTAACACACCACCAAAAAAAACATGTGGCAGCAAAGAAAGCAAGGTCTGATGTCCAGGGCCAACCACAGCAGGCTACCCCGCCACGAAGATTATCAACAGTATGTTCGGTCCCCCCACTCCAAATTTTGGACACACCTCCAAGACGTGAACCACACTCCCCTCATCTTGATTGTGAGTATCAAACTGAAATAAATTTTATAAATTAAAAATCGTGATAAAAATTTTACTTAAACGCATTAAGTCAAAATGGGATCAGTACGTAATCCCGCTGGACGGGATCCCGGCGGTCGAAATACCGGCGCCGGAATCCCGGCCACACAATCCCGACAGGGGTGGCGAGCGGAACGCAGCCCCTTGCGGGCTCGCTTTGCTCGCCACGCTGCGGGCACGGTGCCTCGCTACGCTCGGCACACTATTATATTCTCCCTCTATGGGTGTCGTGGATACCCACGGAGGGAGAATATGTCGGGATTGTGGCGGTCGGGATTCCGGCGTCGGTATTTCGACCGCCGGGATCCCATCCAGCGGGATGTTGACCGCATCCCGTCAAAACACATCAAAATCTGATATACTTACCGAAGTCAGTAAAACATGAAATGGAATCCTAGAAAAATGGCCTTGTCTACATCCTGTAAAGATATGTATGTCCACTTCAGCCATACAGTAGCACATTGTGTGTAAGATGCTGCAACAGAAACTCATGTTTAATTTTTGAAATTAGTAAGGTTGTTTAACAAATTTTCACATGTGCGTTTGACCTAACATTGCCAAATACATATAAAAACATTACTATGTTTGTTTTTGACAAGCTATAAGGTAACACATTATGGATTACAATGTGTTTTTATGGTGGAGTATGTCTGATCTACAATAAAACTAATGTGTTTGCTTTCACAATGAAGTAACCAGACACATTTGCCACAAACAGGCATATGTATGTATTTAAGTTATGAGTGATGATGTTGCTAGGCAGGATATCTGAAAGCAACAGTCAATGACATGTGTTCCATGTGTAGTGATTTGTTATAATTTTTCAAACATATGGATAGCTAACGGATAATTTCTATAAATTTCAGCTAGTCCCGGTAACAGCATCCCTCCGCAACAACAGCAACACAGTGACATGGATGAGACAATCATGTTAGAAATGCAGCCATTAAGCCAAGGAATCAGCCCCCCAGCACCTGTGAGTACACCACCACAGCAAAGCACACCACCACCACCACAACACAGCCCAACAACACCAGTAACACAAGGCCCTGATCATGTGTTTTGGAACATTTGGGCCAGACAGCAGGCCACTAATGAAGATTGCCTGCGTAGGCAGGCACAAATGTTTGCAAGCCTACCATGTCACCTCAGAAGAATAACCAGAAATATGAGTAGACAAAATGAACAAACCACGAGAATTGGCAATACCATGGAACTCATGCGTGCAGACATTACACAGGTCATGGGCAACTTACAGCGCATAATGGAAGAACAGCACAGACTAATGGAAGAACAGCACAGACAACAGCAAAGCTATATGAACATTTTTCAAAACAATCAAAAGATAAATTAAACTTTATTCCGAATTGTAGACAATCAAAATGCTGCTACACGTGAACTCAATGCCACCCTCACTAACCTCAATGAAACACTCAGATCCATGCACCAACAGCAAACAAGCAGCAGTTCTGGTACGACTACTCCAAATATCACGCCAGTGTCATCACCACCAAGACGCTCCACCAGAGCACGCCAACATGACAGTGGTAAAGGCAAAGGGCAGGTCAAGCAGCCACCCCAAAAAAATTAACAAATAAACCTCACATTTTTAATTTAAGAGAAGAACATCAAAATACTTAGTAAGTGTATCTTTGTCAAAATAGATATAACACTTAGCTCCTTGACAATTTGTACAACATCATTAATTATAAGTGGTACAAACAACAACAGGAAATTTGTACGCACATTTATTTTTTACCATCTTTGAATTTTTTGGGAGGAGGGAAAAGTTGTTTGAGCTGCACATAGATGTTAGCAGGAAGTAACCAGACCACTTGATTTTTTTCTAATCATTACTCTTTCTAGATTCCAATCATTCTTATATCCTGCAGGCAGACTAATTGGCAGCCAGGCAGAATGTCTTTAGCATGCAGTAACAAGACTACTTGATTTTTTTCTAATCATTACTCTTTCTAGATTCCAATCATTCTTATATCCTGCAGGCAGACTAATTGGCAGCCAGGCAGAATGTCTTTAGCATGCAATAACAGGACCACTTGATTTTTTTCTAATCATTACTCTTTCTAGATTCCAATCATTCTTATATCCTGCAGGCAGACTAATTGGCAGCCATGCAGATTCATCCATGACCAATACAAATTACAATGTGATTGTTAACTCTTTTACCTTTCTTCTCTATACAACATTACAAGAATAACACAATTGAGTTGGCTAAAAAGGTTTTAATATGTTGTGATTGAATTTAGATAATTCAGTGCCAAAATGAATGTCATTATTGTTGGGCCATGTTTGTGTGTGTTAAAAATGAGTAATCAGTTTCTTACACATGATGCAGAAATAAAGAAATTTGAATTTATAAAAAAAAAACACAAATAATGTGGATAATAATGTATATATGTGGCAAACTGTGTATTTACTTACAAATCAGCAAGTATACTGCAGCAAACATTACGAAATATTTTTTTTTGGATGAGACTAAGTTTGTGTCCCTTAAATACGATGGAGCATCACACATAGGGACACATGTATTCCTCAAGGCTAACATATTATATGTGGAGGACTGTTTAATTAGGACACAGGTTCTCAAACTCGGGCCTCAGGACCCCACACAGTGCATGTTTTGCAGGTCTCCTCACAGAATCACAAGTGACATAATTAGCTCCACCTGTGAACCTTTTAAAATGTGTCTCTGAGTAATTCATACACCTGTGTTTCTACTGGGTTACCTGCAAAACATGCACTGTGTGGGGTCCTGAGGGCCGAGTTTGAGAACCTGTGCATTAGGACGTTACACACAATCATAAAGTAAAATACAAAATAAATTACTATGTGGATTATGTGTGCTTGTAATAAATTTTCAATCCAAGTTTATTAACACTTATCCAGACTTCATGCATACAACTCAGAATCTGTTGTTTTGAGTTTTTAAATAAACACAATACACATGCTACATTTGTATAGCATAAAGCGAGGGTATGTTTGTATGTCTCAAGGAAACAGACACATTCTGAGTAATGGTTTTTAATTGAAAAATGGGGCAACATATATTTAGGCTTACACAACAAATGAAAGAAGCAAACAAAACTTACCTTAAAAATAACGATTTATGAGCTCTTGCCTAACCTGCCTCCCTACATCTGTACTCCAAGTATCACCAGATGTCTCTAATTCCTCTGCTTGCTGGCTGCTTTCTTCATCCTCCTCCTCCTCCTCAACATGTGGCAGATGTTGTTGCAAACACATGTTATGAAGAAAGCAGCAGCAGAACACAATTTGAGTCACCTTCAAGGGACTATACAACAAAAGGCCACCAGACTTATCCAGACATCGAAACCTAGATTTCAGCACACCAAAACATCTTTCTATCACATTCCGCGTGGACTTATGTGCATGATTGTAATTGTGTTCAGCAGGGGTATCAGGTCAGGACAATTGAGTTAGAAGCCAAGAGAAACAGCTATATCCTCCATCACCTAAAAGACAGATATAGTAACGTGATTCATGTTAAGATACAGCAACACATAAGTAACACACTGTGGGGCAGATGTATTAACCTGGAGAAGGCATAAGGAAGTGATAAACCAGTGATATGTGCAAGGTAATAAAGGCAGTGGACAATCTGTCCCTAAATGATAATTTACGTATTGGAGCTGATTGGCTGGTGCCTTTATCACCTTGCACATATCACTGGTTTATCACTTCCTTATGCCTTCTCCAGGATAATACATCTGCCCCTGTATTTGGACAAAGTAGACGCAGGCCTACACATATCAAATTACATACCCAGCAGCCACCCATCTGGCATTTGTCCGTCCTCAAACTTATCAAAGAGGGATGACTGACTGAGGATGAAGGAGTCATGGCAGCCCCCAGGGTAACCAGCAACAAAACTCATTATTTTGAGATTTGCATCACAAACCACCTGCACATTTGTGGAGTGCTCTAGATTACGATTAGTATAGATGTGCTGCCTGCCCCTAGGTGGTCTCAGCCTAATGTGTGTGCAATCTATGGCTCCCAGCACATTGGGCATGCCAGCCAGCTCAGAGAAATCTACCCTGACGGCTTGCCACTGAGACTCCTGGGTAGGGAAGCAGATTGAGGCATCGATGTGGGGCTGCAAAGCAGCCAACACCTGTGTGTATATTTGAAAGAAAATTAAACATGAGATTTTAGGACAGAACTGGCCACCGAGTAATTAAAACCAACCAAAAACAGAGGAGGTAGTTAGGTATACATCACCTGTGTTAATATTCTTGAAAATGAGGGCTGTGAGATTCCTATGACATCCCCAGACACAGCCTGAAAGCTGCCAGTAGCCATAAAGTGCAACACAGCCAGGAGTTTGTACAGGCCTGAGACAGAGCGAGAGCGTGCTGTCTCAGGGTCTAGGCCCAGTTTGACAAGGTCATACAGACGGAAAATGTTGTTACGATTTAGACGGAACATCTGTATGACCGTATCATCGGACAATGCGTTCAAGTTTAAACGCCCCCTAAAAAAATGAGGCCTGCGCAGCCTCCGCGGAACCTGTACAACCTGCTGACCATGTTCAGTTTCTTGGCCCTGGTTACTTACAGGCTGATGTCTGAGTCTGAGGAATCCCACAGCACACAAAATATCACTGGCCCACAGTCCTGCTGCCATTTCTGAGTGTAGGTGGATTGAAATGGGCCTAAGATCCTTTTATAGGCATCCTTATTCAGGTGTGAGTGATTTGTTATTTGCAACACATGTAAACACGCCTGAAAAAAGCAGGTCTATTTTTTTGCCGCTTTTTTTAACGAATCGCAAAAAAATACGACCGCAATTGAGCACTCAGAGACTAACACTCAAATACGAATGAATAGTGAATTCCCGTGTTGTATGAAATAACAGCCGCGTTTGACCGATGGACTATTCATTCGTATTTCTGAACTTTGTCATTCAAACCATTACGAATAGTCCAAACACTGCCGAGATTTGTGCTTAGTGAATTCCCGTGTTGGGACTTAGAAAAAAAAACACAAATCGGACAAACTCGATTTTTTAGTAAATATTGGCCAAGATGTGTTTCTGAACAGGTGTTAAATAATAGTAACAGTACTTAAAGAAAATAGATAAATATAATTGTAAAACACTGAAGAGTATGCCAGCGTGATCTATAAAAGAAATAATAATAATAATAATAATAATAATAACAATAATAAATTCAGAGTCCATGGCATGAAAAGCTGCAGGTGACAGTGATCACTTGAGGGACATTTACAAAAAGAAGAGTTAGCAGCCCTTTAGAGGGATGAATATGATACATTTTGTAGAATTTCTTAAATTCAGTAGCACAACATTAAAAATCCATCAAGGTCAACCATCTTTAAAATTCTTTCTGCTGATCAAGAAGAAAACTAAAACTCCAATAAAGTGGATGCCAAGTCACTCTCACAGGGAAAGGCATATTAGAAGAGGCACTTTACCCTCAAATGGTCTTAATTGAGGCTGAAGAGTTTTGATTTTCTTATCCCAGATGGTGGCATTGTTTTACCATGGTGTGGTTGAGCAGATCAGAGGCTTGTCTTCTGCATATGGCAGGTCCTTCTTGACCAAATTGAAATATGATTTTTGTTTGCTTTTTAACAGAGATGTGAGATGACCCCCATGTTTTGCTTTTGTTTTTGGATCTATATTAACTTTGTGTTTTGGTTTTGGAAAAACTGCCCTCACGTGTTTAAGTTTTGGATCTGTATTATTTTTTTTAAATCGAAAAAAACAGCTGAAATCACATAATTTGTGCCTATTTGTGTCCCTACAGTATTATTAACCTCAAAAACATTCATGTCCAGTCATTTCCAGTCAATTTTGACTAGCTCACAGTTAACAATATTGTTTTAATCCATTGCAGGCCAAAGGACGTAACGAGCTGGCTAATTACTAAGGGGTCTAATTACTACGCCTTGGATAGAGATAAAGTGGACGGAGATAAAGTACAAGCCAATCAGCTCAGGCCCAGGGCCGTCTTTTCGTATGGGCTCAATGGGCTCTTGCCCAAGGGCCCCAGGAGTATAAGAGCCCTAGAATGATATCTGAGGGTCCCCTCTTTCCAGGGGTACCAGATTTTTGAAAATTGGCCCTGGGGAAGCAGAGATATCGGACTTCAAAGCAGTGGTCCCCATCCAAGCCTGTTAATTGCTCTTCCCAGCCAGATATCTCGGGTTCTGTCTGACAAAGTTTTTCTGAGGATATACTCCAAAAGCTGTGAGTCTCCCCTTTTGGTGGACACTGCCAGCTTGTTTCTACTATTGCCAGAACCAGAGATATCAGCCTTCAAGCAGCTGATCCTTGCTCCAGCTCCACATGCCTAATATGCAGTTTTATATTTTCATCAGTGGATTGCTCTGGCTCCTGAACTCTGATCCCCAAGTCCCCAGTACCTTTTGAAAGGTGGGACTCTCTAGTTTTTTTATACAATTCAAAGCTAAGAAATCTATATCCAGAAGCTTAAGATATCTGTGGTCAAGCCCCATCTGTGCAGTAAAGGAGTAATTAGCAGAAATTACTGCTCCAGGTCCTACATGCTGAGCAGAAGATAGAACACCACCTACCACCCACGGGACATCAAAGCTGCCGCTGATGGCTCCCCCCAACCCTTCCACTGGAGCATGGGTAGGGGCCCCAGCGCATTGCTGTGCCAGGGGCCTACACTGCTGTTAAGACAGCCCTGCTCAGGACCAGATTTCCCACAAGGAAATCTAGGCACCCACCTAGGGTTCCGTGGGTCCCAAGGGGCCCTTGGACAGACCCCACAAAGAAATATGGCCTGTCCAAAACATTCCCCAGAGTCTTGTTGTCTGCACTGTGCTTGGTAATTACTTGTAATATACATGTAATGTAAGGCAGTCCTGTCCACTTCCCCCCTACCATCAAAAATAAATCATTTAGTGTACTTGAAATAAAAAAGGTCTATCAATTGCAGTGTTGTTGGGTAGTCAGTTTGTGGCTTGTGAAATTACCCTGGCACTACAGAAATGTCACTGTTATATTAGGCAGGCACCCATTGCTTGAAGTGTGAAAATGCAAATGAAAGCCCTGTGCTACACAGCCATGAAGAGATAAGTCCACCATAGTCTGTGGTGATAACTCATCACCATCATTATACGTCATAGGCACTAAATAGGGCACAGACACAAATTACTGTGTACAGATGTAGACATGCTCATCTAACAGAGATGCGGCAGTTTGCATCACGGCATGCTGCACATTCCATTAGGAACTAATGGAGCAATCGCTGGCTGAGAATAGTCGCAGCCCGACATGCCATGCAGCAAGCCGTGTTGTACCATGCTGCATCAAAGCAAAGGTGAGCATGGCTACATCTTTATGTTCCCTGACCCACCACCCCAACAGCTCTTTGTGTCCACATCACTGCCCCCACTGCAGATGCCATATCACAACAACCTTTTGATGCCTAGCACTCTTTCAGATCAGAATTGTGTGTTATATGTAAGGAGCAATGGAGAGAGGGCCATCCACCTCTATAGTACTAACTAGAAATGTGCACCGGAAATTTTTCGGGTTTTGTGTTTTGGTTTTGGATTCGGTTTCACGGCCGTGTTTTGGATTCAGCCGCGTTTTGGCAAAACCTCCCTGAAATTTTTTTGTCGGATTCGGGTGTTTTTTTACAAAACCCCCTCAAAAACAGCTTAAATCATATAATTTGGGGGTCATTTTGATCCCATAGTATTATTAACCTCAATAACCATAATTTCCACTCATTTCCAGTCTATTCTGAACACCTCACACCTCACAATATTATTTTTAGTCCTAAAATTTGCACCGAGGTCGCTGGATGACTAAGCTAAGCGACCCAAGTGGCCGACACAAACACCTGGCCCATCTAGGAGTGGCACTGCAGTGTCAGACAGGATGGCCGATTTAAAAAATTGTCCCCAAACACATGATGCAAAGAAAAAAAGAGGTGCACCAAGGTCGCTGGATGGCTAAGCTAAGCGACCCAAGTGGCCGACACAAACACCTGGCCCATCTAGTAGTGGCACTGCAGTGTCATACAGGATGGCACTTCAAAAAATAGTCCCCAAACAGCACATGATGCAAAGATAAATTAAATAAAAAAGAGGTGCAAGATGGAATTGTCCTTGGGCCCTCCCACTCACCCTTATGTTGTATAAACAGGACATGCACACTTTAACAAACCCATCATTTCAGCGAGAGGGGGGCAGATGTATTTACCTGGAGAAGGCATAAGGAAGTGATAAACCAAAGATATGTGCATGGTGATAAAGGTAGCAGCCAATCAGCTCCTAACTGTTAATTTACATATTGGAACTGATTGGCTGGTGCCTTTATCACCTTGCACATGTCACTGGTTTATCACTTCCTTATGCTTTCTCCAGGTTAATACATCTGCCTCAGGGTCTGCCAAACGACTGTGACTGAAATGATTGGTTGGTTTGGGCCCCCACCAAAAAAGAAGCAATCAATCTCTCCTTGCACAAACTGGCTCTACAGAGGCAAGATGTCCACCTCCTCCTCATCCTCCGATTCCTCACCCCTTTCACTGTGTACATCCACCTCCTCACAGATTATTAATTCGTCCCCACTGGAATCCACCATCTCAGCTCCCTGTGTACTTTCTGGAGGCAATTGCTGGTGAATGTCTCCACGGAGGAATTGATTATAATTAATTTTGATGAACATCATCTTCTCCACATTTTCTGGAAGTAACCTCGTAAGCCGATTGCTGACAAGGTGAGCGGCTGCACTAAACACTCTTTCGGAGTACACACTGGAGGGGGGGCAACTTAGGTAAAATAAAGCCAGTTTGTGCAAGGGCCTCCAAATTGCCTCTTTTTCCTGCCAGTATACTGTCTGACGTACCTACTTGGATGCGGTCACTCATATAATCCTCCACCATTCTTTCAATGGTGACAGAATCATATGGAGTGACAGTAGACGACATGTCAGTAATCGTTGGCAGGTCCTTCAGTCCGGATCAGATGTCAGCACTCGCTCCAGACTGCCCTGCATCACCGCCAGTGAGTGGGCTCGGAATTCTTAGCCTTTTCCTCGCAGCCCTAGTTGCGGGAGAATGTGAAGGAGGAGCTGTTGACGGGTCACGTTCCGCTTGACTTGACAAGTGTCTCACCAGCAGGTCTTTGCACCTCTGCAGACTTGCGTCTGCCGGAAAGAGAGATACAACGTAGGCTTTAAACCTAGGATCGAGCACAGTGGCCAAAATGTAGTGCTCTGATTTCAACAGATTGACCACCCGTGAATCCTGGTTAAGCGAATTAAGGGCTCCATCCACAAGTCCCACATGCCTAGCGGAATCGCTCCGTTTTAGCTCCTCCTTCAATCTCTCCAGCTGCTTCTGCAAAAGCCTGATGAGGGGAATGACCTGACTCAGGCTGGCAGTGTCTGAACTGACTTCACGTGTGGCAAGTTCATAGGGTTGCAGAACCTTGCACAACGTTGAAATCATTCTCCACTGCGCTTGAGTCAGGTGCATTCCCCCTCCTTTGCCTATATCGTAGGCAGATGTATAGGCTTGAATGGCCTTTTGCTGCTCCTCCACCCTCTGAAGCATATAGAGGGTTGAATTCTACCTCGTTACCACCTCTTGCTTCAGATTATGGCGGGGCAGGTTCAGGAGTGTTTTCTGGTGCTCCAGTCTTCGGCACGCGGTGGCTGAATGCCGAAAGTGGCCCGCAATTCTTCGGGCCACCGACAGCATCTCTTGCACGCCCCTGTCATTTTTTTTAAAATTCTGCACCACCAAATTCAATGTATGTGCAAAACATGGGACGTGCTGGAATTTGCCCACATGTAATGCACGCACAATATTGGTGGCGTTGTCCAATGTCACAAATCCCCAGGAGAGTCCAATTGGGGTAAGCCATATTGCGATGATGTTCCTCAGTTTCCGTAAGAGGCTGTCAGCTGTGTGCCTCTTATGGAAAGCGGTGATACAAAGCGTATCCTGCCTAGGAACGAGTTGGCGTTTGCGAGATGCTGCTACTAGTGCCGCCGCTGCTGTTCTTGCTGCGGGAGGCAATACATCTACCCAGTGGGCTGTCACAGTCATATAGTCATGAGTCTGGCCTGCTCCACTTGTCCACATGTCCGTGTTTAAGTGGACATTGGGTACAACTGCATTTTTTAGGACACTGGTGACTCTTTTTCTGAGGTCTGTGTACATTCTCGGTATGGCCTGCCTAGAGAAGTGGAACCTAGATGGAACTTGGTACCGGGGACACACTAACTCAATAAATTGTCTAATTCACTGTGAATTAACGGTGGATACCGGACACACGTTTAACACCACCCAGGCTGCCAAGGCCTGAGTTATCTGCTTTGCAGCAGGATGACTGCTGTGATATTTCATCTTCCTCGCAAAGGACTGTTGGACAGTCAATTGCTTACTGGAAGTATAACAAGTGGTCTTCCGACTTCCCCTCTGGGATGACGATCGACTCCCAGCAGCAGTAGGCATTACACTCAAGGATGCATCAGAGATATCCCAGTTAGGAGAGGACTCGTCAGACTTGCCAGTGACATGGCCTGCAGGACTATTGGCTTTCCTGTCTAAGGAGGAAATGGACACTGAGGGAGTTGGTGGTGTGGTTTGCAGGAGCTTGGTTACAAGAGGAAGGGATTTAGTTGTCAGTGGACTGCTTCCGCTGTCACCCAAAGTTTTTGAACTTGTCAATGACTTCTGATAATTGCGCTCCAGGTGACGTATAAGGGAGGATGTTCCTAGGTGGTTAACGTCCTTACCCCTACTTATTACAGCTTGACAAAGGCAACACACGGCTTGACAAATGTTGTCCGCATTTCTGTTAAAATAATTCCACATCGAAGAGGTGATTTTTTTTTGTAATTTGACCAGGTATGTCAATGGCCATATTCGTCCCACGGACAACAGGTGTCTCCCCGGGTGCCTGACTTAAACAAAACACCTCACCATCAGAATCCTACTTGTCAATTTCCTCCTCAGTGCCAGCAACACCCATATCCTCATCCTGGTGTACTTCAACAGTGACATCTTCAATTTGACTATCAGGAACTGGACTGCGGGTGCTCCTTCCAGCACTTGCTGGGGGCATGCAAATGGTGGAAGGCGCCACCGCTTCCCGTCCAGTGTTGGGAAGGTCAGGCATCGCAACCGACACAATTGGACTCTCCTTGGGGATTTGTGAATTAGAAGAACGCACAGTTCTTTGCTGTGCTTTTGCCACCTTAAGGCTTTTCATTTTTCTAGCGAGAGGATGAGTGCTTCCATCCTCATGTGAATCTGAACCACTAGCCATGAACATAGGCCAGGGCCTCAGCCGTTCCTTGCCACTCCGTGTCGTAAATGGCATATTGGCAAGTTTACGCTTCTCATCAGACGCTTTTAATTTTGATTTTTGGGTATTTTACTGAACTTTTGTTTTTTGGATTTTACATGCCCTCAACTATGACATTGGGCATCGGCCTTGGCAGACGACGTTGATGGCATTTCATCGTCTCGGCCATGACTAGTGGCAGCAGCTTCAGCACGAGGTGGAAGTGGATCTTGATCTTTCCCTATTTTACCCTCCACATTTTTGTTCTCCATTTTTTAATGTGTGGAATTATATGCCAGTAATATATCAATAGTAATGGCCTACTATACCGTACTGCTATATATATACAGGTGCTCAGCAAAATTCTGCACTGTCCTCCTACTATATACTGCGCACAACTAAAATGCAGCACAGGTATGGATGGATAGTATACTTGACGACACAGAGGTAGAGCAGTGGACTACTGTACCGTACTGCTATATATATACTGGTGGTCAGCAAATTTCTGCACTGTCCTCCTACTATTTGCTGCGCACAACTAAAATGCAGCACAGGTATGGATGGATAGTATACTTGATGACACAAGGTAGAGCAGTAGACTACTGTACCGTACTGCTATATATATACTGGTGGTCAGCAAAATTCTGCACTGTCCTCCTACTATATACTGCGCACAACTAAAATGCAGCACAGGTATGGATGGATAGTATACTTGATGACACAGAGGTAGAGCAGTGGACTACTATACCGTACTGCTATATATATATACTGGTGGTCAGCAAAATTCTGCACTGTCCTCCTACTATATACTGCGCACAACTAAAATGCAGCACAGGTATGGATGGATAGTATACTTGATGATACAGAGGTAGAGCAGTGGACTACTGTACCGTACTGCTATATATATACTGGTGGTCAGCAAAATTCTGCACTGTCCTCCTACTTTATACTGCGCACAACTAAAATGCAGCACAGGTATGGATGGATAGTATACTTGACGACACAGAGGTAGAGCAGTGGACTACTGTACCATACTACTATATATATATACTGGTGGGCAGCAAAATTCTGCACTGTCGTCCTACTATATACTGCGCACAACTAAAATGCAGCATAGGTATGGATGGATAGTATACTTGACAACACAGAGGTAGAGCAGTGGATTACTGTACCTTACAGCTATAATTATATACTGGTGGTCAGCAAAATTCTGCACTGTCCTCCTACTATATACAGCACACAACTAAAATGCAGCACAGGTATGGATGGATAGTATACTTGACGACACAGAGGTAGAGCAGTGGACTACTGTACCGTACTGCTATCTATATACTGGTGGTCAGCAAAATTCTGCACTGTCCTCCTACTATATACTACAATGCAGCAGAGATATGGAGCGTTTTTCAGGCAGAGAACGTAGATATTTTCAGCACAATGAGCACAGATATTTGCAAGCACACTGAGCACAAATATTTGCAGCACACTGAGCACAGATATTTGCAGCACACTGAGCACAGATATTTGCAGCACACTGAACACAGAAACTGAGAGAACACAGCCACGTCCTCTCGCTGTCATATCCAAAGCATGAGTGAAAATGGCGGCGAAGTGCGGCTCCTTATATAGAATACGAATCTCGCGAGAATCCGACAGCGGGATGATGACGTTCGGGCGCGCTCGGGTTAACCGAGCAAGGCGGGAATATCCGAGTCTGCCTCGGAACCGTGTAAAATGGGTGAAGTTCGGGGGGGTTCGGATCTCGAGGAACCGAACCCGTTCATCACTAGTACTAACTAAGAGGGAAAAACTTAGGGTTAGGTTATTAGGGTTGTTGTAGCAGTTAGGTCATTAGGATTAGTTTAGGGGTTTGGGTTAGGGCTAGGGTACTAGGGTTGTGTAGAGTTTTAGCGCATTGGGTTTGGGGCAATGGTGTTATGGTTAGGGTGAGGTTTGGGGTTAGGGATTAGATAGGGTCAGGATTAGGGTAAGGATGATATGTGTCCTGATTTTACAGATCTAAATATCTTTGTGTAGATTCAGGCCCAGGCTATACAGTTTTCAACTGCTGTGTAAGGTGGAATTGCAGTCTCCTTTAAACACTCATCTACACACCTAGATCTTGTCAGGTCCAAGAAATGCTAGGCCCTGAACTTGGCATTGCAGCCTATTGACTTATAACGATAAGTGACAATTTTTGTTGAGCGATGTTCTTTGATAAGATGACAAATGTTTGGAGACACAAAACGGTTTCATCCACTGTATGTAGGTGGTCGGTTTACTTTAAATGTGACACAGGTTTCAAATCTACTTCCAAAAGACCTAGGGCGTGATTCAGATTTGTATGTAAGCAGATGTTCATGCAACTGAGCGATTATTGGTAGTCTGTTCACGTGCCGCCATCGCACTACATATGCACCAAGGTACTTTTGTGATGCTGCCAGGGGTGTATCTAGGGGTCTGAGCGCCCCTGGCAAAGTAAAGGACTGGCGCCCCACACCCGCCCATATTTGAAATATCGAAGGCGCATGTGCCAAAAAGGGGGCATGGCCACTCAATAGTACTCAAATTACACCACTCAGTAGCATTCCTTACTAACATTACACAGCACAGTTATGTCCGTTGTTTCACATTACGCTACACAGTAGCACCGCTTATACACATTATGCCATACAGTAGGGCCTATAATATATATATATATATATATATATATATATATATATATATATATATATCCAAAAAATGCTAACCCATTATACCATAGTATATATCCATTCCAATAAGAAGAGGTGCACTCACCAGGGACTTTTCAGCAGGTTTTATTTACTCACATCACCAATGTAGACAAAAACTTAACGTAACCTTTCTCAAGACATCCCACCAGTAGAAGACACACACACACACACACACACACACACACACATTATATATAGTGGTCATAGTGGAAATTGTGAAGTGGGGGTATGGAAAAGTGAAGGTTGTAATTATGTGCGCACCGAAGGCGCGTGCACTCAGGAAAAATGAGGCGTGGCCACGCAAAAGGGGGCATGTCCTTAAGTGTAGTGTACCACATCATATACCCCTTATACACATTATGCACCACAATAGTAGGACCCCTTATACCATCTAGTACTAGTGCCCCTTACACATTATGCCACACTGCATGAGCCATAATTTACATTATGCAACACGGAATGAGCCAAAATTCACATTACCCCACACAGTATGAGCCAAAATTCACATCACCCCACACAGTATGAGCCAAAATTCACATTACCCCACCCACATTACCCCCCAAAATTCACATTTCCACACACAGTATGATCCAAAATTCACATCACCCCACACAGTATGATTCAAAATTCACATTACCCCACACAGTATGATTCAAAATTCACATTACCCCACACAGTATGATCCAAAATTCAGGGACAGGGAGAGTGACAGCAGGGACAGTGACAGAGAGACAGCAGGGACAGTGACAGGGAGAGTGAAAGCAGTGACAGAGGGACAGAAAGAGTGACAGAGGGACAGTACCTGAGCAGCTGATGGGGCTGTGGTCGGCGGCGGTGCAGAGGCTGAAGTCAGCGGCAGTGAGGAGAAGGCCCTGGGCAGTGGTGGTGACCAGGAGAAGGCCCTGGGTGGCGTAGCAGAGGATGACATGGGCGGCAGCGGCGGAGGACATGGGTGGCAGCGGTGAAGAGGAGGAAGCCCAGGGCAGCGCCTGTGTGGAGATGGCTGGCGTCACTGTTTTTAAATCTATTCCAGTGTATACCGGCCCACTTTGGGCAATATATAATAAGAATTTACTTACCGATAATTCTATTTCTCATAGTCCGTAGTGGATGCTGGGACTCCGTCAGGACCATGGGGAATAGCGGGCTCCGCAGGAGACAGGGCACATCTAAAAAAGCTTTTAGGTCACATGGTGCGTACTGGCTACTCCCCCTATGACCCCCCTCCAAGCCTCAGTTAGGTACTGTGCCCGGACGAGCGTACACAATAAGGAAGGATCTTGAATCCCGGGTAAGACTCATACCAGCCACACCAATCACACCGTACAACTTGTGATCTGAACCCAGTTAACAGTATGATAACACAAACGAAGTAGCCTCTGAACAGATGGCTCATAACAACAGTAATAACCCGATTTTTGTAACAATAACTATGTACAAGCATTGCAGACAATCCGCACTTGGGATGGGCGCCCAGCATCCACTACGGACTATGAGAAATAGAATTATCGGTAAGTAAATTCTTATTTTCTCTAACGTCCTAGTGGATGCTGGGACTCCGTCAGGACCATGGGGATTATACCAAAGCTCCCAAACGGGCGGGAGAGTGCGGATGACTCTGCAGCACCGAATGAGAGAACTCCAGGTACTCTTTAGCCAGAGTATCAAATTTGTAAAATTTTACAAACGTGTTCTCCCCTGACCACGTAGCTGCTCGGCAAAGTTGTAATGCCGAGACTCCTCGGGCAGCCGCCCAGGATGAGCCCACTTTCCTTGTGGAATGGGCCTTTACAGATTTAGGCTGTGGCAGGCCTGCCACAGAATGTGCAAGTTGGATTGTACTACATATCCAACGTGCAATCGTCTGTTTAGACGCAGGAGCACCCAACTTGTTGGGTGCATACAATGTAAACAACGAGTCAGATTTTCTGACTCCAGCTGTCCTTGAAATATATATTTTTAATGCTCTGACAACGTCCAGTAACTTGGAGTCCTCCAAGTCGCTAGTAGCCGCAGGCACCACAATAGGCTGGTTCAAGTGAAATGCCGAAACCACCTTAGGGAGAAATTGAGGACGTGTCCTCAATTCTGCCCTGTCCGAATGGAATATCAGATATGGGCTTTTGTATGACAAAGCTGCCAACTCCGAAACTCTCCTGGCTGAAGCCAGGGCCAACAGCATGGTTACCTTCCATGTAAGGTATTTTAAATCTACCGATTTTAAAGGCTCAAACCAATGAGATTTGAGAAAATTTAGAACCACGTTCAAATCCCACGGTGCCACTGGAGGCACTATTGGGGGTTGTATATGTAGTACACCTTTGACAAAAGTTTGTACTTCAGGCACTGACGCCAATTCCTTCTGGAAGAAAATTGATAAGGCCGAAATTTGAACTTTAATGGACCCCAATTTGAGGCCCATAGACAATCCTGCTTGCAGGAAATGTAAGAATCGACACAATTGAAATTCTTCCGTTGGAGCCTTCTTGGCCTCACACCACGCAACATATTTTCTCCAAATGCGGTGATAATGTTGTGCGGTCACTTCTTTCCTGGCTTTAATTAAAGTAGGAATAACTTCCTCAGGAATGCCCTTCTCTTTTAGAATCCGGCGTTCAACCGCCATGCCGTCAAACGCAGCCGCGGTAAGTCTTGGAACATACAAGGTCCCTGCTGAAGCAGATCCCTTCTTAGAGGTAGAGGCCACGGATCCTCCGTGAGCATCTCTTGAAGTTCCGGATACCAAGTTCTTCTTGGCCAGTCCGGAGCTACCAGTATTGTTCTTACTCCTCTTTTCCGTATAATTCTCAGTACCTTTGGTATGAGAGGCAGAGGAGGGAACACATACACTGACTGGTACACCCACGGTGTTACCAGAGCGTCCACAGCTATTGTCTGAGGGTCTCTTGACCTGGCGCAATACCTGTCCAATTTTTTGTTGAGGCGAGACGCCATCATGTCCACCTTTGGTTTTTCCCAACGGTTCACAATCATGTGGAAAACTTCTGGATGAAGTCCCCACTCTCCCGGGTGAAGGTCGTGTCTGCTGAGGAAATCTGCTTCCCAGTTGTCCACTCCCGGGATGAACACTGCTGACAGTGCTACGACATGATTCTCCGCCCAGCGCAGAATCCTTGCAGCTTCTGCCATTGCACTCCTGCTTCTCGTGCCGCCTTGTCGGTTTACGTGGGCGACTGCCGTGATGTTGTCGGACTGGATCAACACCGGCTGACCCTGAAGCAGCGATTTTGCCAGGCTTAGAGCATTGTAGATCGCTCTTAGCTCCAGTATATTTATGTGAAGAGACGTCTCCAGGTTTGACCACACGC
Organism: Pseudophryne corroboree; assembly: GCF_028390025.1. Taxonomy (NCBI): domain Eukaryota; kingdom Metazoa; phylum Chordata; class Amphibia; order Anura; family Myobatrachidae; genus Pseudophryne; species Pseudophryne corroboree. The sequence goes on from NC_086454.1 coordinate 287,565,991, forward strand.
CCTGGAAGTTTCTTCCCTTTGTGACTGCTCCCCAACCTCGTAGGCTGGCATCCGTAGTCACCAGGACCCAGTCCTGTATGCCGAATCTGCGGCCCACTAACAGATGGGCAGTCTGCAACCACCACAGGAGAGACAACCTTGTTCTCGGTGACAGTGTTATCCGCTGATGCATGTGCAGATGCGATCCGGACCATTTGTCCAGCAGATCCCACTGAAATGTTCGTGCATGGAATCTGCCGAATGGAATCGCTTCGTACGAAGCCACCATCTTTCCCAGGACTCTTGTGCATTGATGTACTGACACAGTTCCTGGTTTTAGGAGGTTCTTGACAAGTTCGGATAACTCCCTTGCTTTCTCTTCCGGGAGAAATACCTTTTTCTGAACCGTGTCCAGAATCATGCCCAGGAACAGCAGATGTGTTGTCGGGGTCAATTGAGATTTTGGAAGATTTAGAATCCACCCGTGTTGCTGAAGCACTACTTGTGTTAGCGCTACACCGACTTCCAGCTGTTCTCTGGACTTTGCCCTTATCAGGAGATCGTCCAAGTAAGGGATAATTAATACGCCTTTTCTTCGTAGAAGAACCATCATTTCGGTCATTACCTTGGTAAAGACCCGAGGGGCCGTGGACAACCCAAACGGCAGCGTTTGAAACTGATAATGACAGTCTTGTATCACGAACCTGAGATACCCTTGGTGTGAGGGGTAAATCGGGACATGTAGATAAGCATCTTTTATGTCCAAGGACACCATGAAGTCTCCTTCTTCCAGATTCGCTATCACTGCTCTGAGTGACTCCATCTTGAACTTGAATTTCTTTATGTACAGGTTCAAGGATTTCAGATTTAGAATAGGCCTTACCGAACCGTCCGGTTTCGGTACCACAAATAGTGTGGAATAATACCCCTTTCCCTGTTGTAGGAGGGGTACCTTGACTATCACCTGCTGAGAATACAGCTTGTGAATGGCTTCCAAAACCGACGTCCTTTCTGAGGGAGACGTTGGTAAAGCAGACTTTAGGAACCGGCGAGGGGGAGACCTTTCGAACTCCAGCATGTAACCCTGAGATACTATCTGCAGGACCCACGGGTCCACTTGTGAGTGAACCCATTGATTGCTGAAAATCTTGAGTCGACCCCCCACCGTTCCTGAGTCCGCTTGTAAAGCCCCAGCGTCATGCTGATGGCTTTGTAGAAGCCGGGGCGGGCTTCTGTTCCTGGGCAGGGGCTGCTTGCTGCCCTTTCTTACCCTTTCCTCTGCCTCGCGGCAGATAAGACTGTCCTTTTGGTCGCTTTTTATAGGAGCGAAAGGACTGCGGCTGAAAAGACGGTGTCTTTTTCTGTTGGGAGGGGGTCTGAGGTAAAAAAGTGGATTTGCCGGCAGTTGCCGTGGCCACCAGGTCCGAAAGACCGACCCCAAACAATTCCTCTCCTTTATATGGCAATACTTCCATATGCCTCTTGGAATCCGCATCACCTGACCACTGTCGCGTCCATAAACTTCTTCTGGCAGATATGGACATCGCGCTTACTCTTGATGCTAGAGTACAAACATCCCTCTGAGCATCTCGCATATAAAGGAAAGCATCCTTTAATTGCTCTAGAGTCAATAAAATACTGTCCCTATCCAGGGTATCAATATTTTCAGTCAGAGAATCCAACCACACTACCCCAGCACTGCACATCCAGGCTGAGGCTATTGCCGGTCGCAGTATAACACCAGTATGTGTGTATATACTCTTCAGTGTAGTTTCCAGCCTCCTATCTGCTGGATCCTTGAGGGCGGCCGTATCAGGAGACGGCAACGCCACTTGCTTTGATAAACGTGTGAGCGCCTTATCCACCCTAGGGGGTGTTTCCCAGCGCGCCCTAACCTCTGTTGGGAAAGGGTATAATGCCAATAACTTCTTGGAAATTAGCAGTTTTCTATCGGGGTTAACCCACGCTTCATCACACACGTCATTCAATTCCTCTGATTCTGGAAAAAATACAGGTAGTTTTTTCACCCCCCACATAATACCCCTTTTTGAGGTACCAGCAGTATCAGAGATCTGCAAAGCCTCCTTCATTGCCGTGATCATATAACGTGTGGCCCTATTGGAAAATACGTTTGTTTCTTCACCGTCGACACTAGATTCATCTGTGTCGGTACCCGTGTCGACTGACTGAGGTAAAGGACGTTTTACAGCCCCTGACGGTGTCTGAGACGCCTGAACCGGTACTAACTGGTTTGCCGGGCGTCTTATTTCGTCAACTGACTTTTGTAATGTGCTGACATTATCACGTAATTCCATAACTAAAGCCATCCATTCCGGTGTCGACTCCCTAGGGGGTGACATTACCATCATCGGCAATTGCTCTGCCTCCACACCAACATCGTCCTCATACATGTTGACACACACGTACCGACACACAGCAGCCACACAGGGAATGCTCTAATCGAAGACAGGACCCCCTAGCCCTTTGGGGAGACAGAGGGAGAGTTTGCCAGCACACACCAAAAGCGCTATAAATGTATATAAACAACCCTAGAAGGTGTTGTTTACTATATATGCGCTCTTAATATATAAATATCGCCAATTTATGCCCCCCTTCTCTTTGTTACCCTGTTTCTGTAGTGCAGTGCAGGGGAGAGACCTGGGAGCCTTCCTCACCAGCGGAGCTGAGCAGGAAAATGGCGCTGAGTGCTGAGGAGAATAAGCTCCGCCCCTTTTTCGGCGGGCTTTTCCCCGGTTTTTAAGAAACTGGCCTGGGTTAAAATACATACATATAGCCTTAATGGCTATATGTGATGTATTTATTTTGCCACTAAAGGTAATTATATTGCTGCCCAGGGCGCCCCCAGCAGCGCCCTGCACCCTCCGTGACTGAGTCAGTGAGCCGTGTGACAACAATGGCGCACAGCTGCCGTGCTGTGCGCTACCTTCAAGAAGACTGAGGAGTCTTCTGCCGCCTGCTTTCCGGACCTCCGTTCTGCCGTCTCTTCAGCGTCTGTAAGGGGGATCGGCGGCGCGGCTCCGGGACGAACCCCAGGCTGACCTGTGTTCCGACTCCCTCTGGAGCTAAGTGTCCAGTAGCCTAAGACTCCAATCCATCCTGCACGCAGGTGAGTTGGAAATCTCTCCCCTAAGTCCCTCGATGCAGTGATCCTGTTGCCAGCAGGAATCACTGAGATTGAAACCTAAAAAAAAACTTTTCTAAACAGCTCTTTAGGAGAGCCACCTAGATTGCACCCTCTCGGACGGGCACAAAAACCAAACTGAGGCTTGGAGGGGGGTCATAGGGGGAGGAGCCAGTACGCACCATGTGACCTAAAAGCTTTTTTAGATGTGCCCTGTCTCCTGCGGAGCCCGCTATTCCCCATGGTCCTGACGGAGTCCCAGCATCCACTAGGACGTTAGAGAAATATATATATATATATATATATATATATATATATATATACACACACACACACATATATACACACACACACACACACACACACACACACAATATTCCCCAGCACTCCAGGATCCCCTTAGGGTAACGTGTTCCAGGGCACTCCTAGGGGGTATGTGCCCCAAAATATGCAGGCAGGAATGAACAGGCAGAACTCGGAGACTCCTAAATAGTAAAATATCCCAACAGGGTGGTTTCATTAATCTACATTTTCGGGGATGGTCTTCCTTTCCGGTCCTGAAGAAGGGGAAATCACTCCCGAAACATAATTAATAAAAGCACCCTCTTGGGACATTTCACTATTTTCGAGTCACTGAGTGCCACTAAATAATCGCAGGGTGGTGGCAGCACTCTTCAGACTTGCACAGTGTCCGTGGTATATCCCCGAAACATGACGGCCTAATGGTCAACAAACGGACACTGCCTTAAGGACCCTGTGCAAGTCTGATGAGTGCTGCCATCACCCTGCGATTATATATATATATATATCGCAGGGTGATGGCACCCTGCGATTATATATATATATATATATACATACATACATACATACATATACACACACATACGTATCTATACATATATATTATAATTTTTTTATATATTTGTACCCCCGAGCACTCCCCAACCTCCACCGTTAGTCCCTCACCCACACTGACGCCCAGGTTCGACCATAGCAGGCAGCCGCTGTCACAGTAATTGGCGCCGGAGTCCGACACCGCGCTACAATCAAGAAACTGCACCTTACCTGCGGCCCTTGCTGCAGTGACCTCCCGGCAGCAAAGGCTGCTGGGAGCTGTAGTTTATGTAGTTTCCTGATTGTAGCGCTGTGTCGGACCCAGGCGCCGCGGCTAATTACAGTGACTGCCGCTGCTGCGGCTGCCAGCTATGGTCTTCAGTGCAGCAAGTGTCAGTTCGGGGTGACGAACTACCGGGGCAGGGGGGAGACACACCTTGGGGGGCGGGAGTGGACAGCTGCGTAATATTAAATCTACCTACTGGCCGCGGGTGGCACCGCTGGGCGGCGCCCCTCCTCGGCTGGCGCCCCTGGCGAGTGCCATCCTGGCCAATAGGTAGATACGCCCCTGGATGCTGCTCGCAACCAGGAATGAAAATATAGTGCTATGGATTGTTGAAGGAGGGGGGCCCCAAACTGGTCCAAATTGTCCTTGGATATGTTGGATATTAAAAACATTACATGCACAGTTTAACAAACCAAACACTTCAGCGACAGGGACTGCCCCTTTTCTTTGTTTGGGCCCCCACAAAACAAGCTACCAATGGGCTTAAGGCACGTTAACAGTGTTGTTAATTCTCCCCATGTGGAAGTGTCTGAAATTACTTAACAGGTGAGTACTTTAAATGGTTTCAGCACCTTGCACAACATGGAAAGTGGGCCCGATTCAGACCTGATCGCTCCTCTGCGAATTTGCAGAGGTTTACAATCACATAGTCACCGCCCAAACAGAGTGAATACCCTCTGTACCACCAAGTTGACTGTGTAAGTAATACATGGAATGCGTTGGAATTCACCCAGCTGTAATGCTTTCACAATATTTGTGGCATTATCAGAAATCCTACGGAGAGTCCAAATTGGGTAAGCCATTTTGCCATGACATACAATAGTTTCTCCTACTTCCTAGAGGATGCTGGGGACTCCAAAAGGACCGTGGGGTATAGACAGGATCCGCAGGAGACATGGGCACACTATAAGACTTTGAATGGGTGTGAACTGGCTCCTCCCTCTATGCCCCTCCTCCAGACCTCAGTTAGACTTTGTGCCCAGGAGTGACTGGACACACACTAGGGGAGCCCTACTGAGTTTCTCTAGAAAGACTTTATTGTTAGGTTTTTTATTTTCAGAGAGACCTGCTGGCTACAGGCTCCCTGCATCGTGGGAGTGAGGGGAGAGAAGCAGTGGGGTTAGCTGTCGGCATCGCCGACGCCTGTTGATGCGTGATTAGGTAACTGTAGTATCAGCAGGTCGGTAGTTGTATACTTGGTAAAAGTAAACACTGTATGAGAGTCACAGTAGTATGTGGGTGGTCCTGTCGGCACCATCTGTTCTTACTGGGTGTAAATTAACATGCTGTAAATGCCTTATACCTGTATATATATATGTATGTGTATAGGTATGGTATGGTTCCATGGGCCTGTAGCTTGAGCACAGACATGGTAGTATAGGTGGGGGAGTTTTATTAAAATTATTTATGTATACTTCCCTCGGATCCCTCGGGGTCGCAAATATGTTTTTGCCTGGTTACTACTCCCTGCCGTCGACGAATACTAGGTGTTCTGTCGACCATAAGGTTTCCTGTTTGATCCACAACTGGGGCTTTCAGTACATGGTCATACACATTCAGAACACATTAATGTCACTGCGGACCCGAGGGTTCGGGACAATCCACTTATATGTATGTTATATGTATATATATATATATATATATATATATATTGGGGATATGTGTGTAATTGTGTATTACATTATGTATATGCATTTATGATATAAAAAAAAAAAAAGAATGCTGAAGTAATAGTATTCTTTCTCATGTGCTGGTCACTCTGTTGATGAAGCTCTAGGACGACCGTAAAGAGCACATCCTCACAAGTCCGAATGTTTGTTCTTTTCCCGCCGCGGATATAATACTGTGAAAGTCAGCTCCTGGTCGATACGGGTCCCTGTCTCAAAGGATCGTATACAGGAAGCTAAGTGATATTTTATTTCTATGCTTTGGGTTTGCATGCAAATGAGGGAGTATTTATATTCGGAGAGTCATCCGATAGAGTTACCCTAAGGAGAAGCGAGGTTATTTATGTCGGTTCTTCTCTATAACTTTGCGGCAGGCCGCTGTACGTATACAGGACGTGTGACTGGGGGAATGCTGAGGCTGACTCCGAGAGATACTGGAGTTTTTCCCTGGGACGGTGAACCGCTGTTTGGGGATGCCTCAGCTTTCAGTCAGTCTCTGCAGATACTGCTGGTAGATCTAACTTCGTGAGTTAGTTTCCCTCACAACGGTTGGTGACGCATTCTTTGGTGGGATGCGGTCGTTTTAACCGGTTCGATACCGTTCTTTTTTCCTTTTCTGTGCAGACAGTGGAAGGTGAAAAGGTAAGAGTTCTGCGGCCTTGTTAGGTTCGCAGAAGTGGATGTCGTTTCTGTTTTTACCACATCCACCACATGTCGCTGAGTCTATCTGGCTGGACCCCACTCCGGTGGGGACTTGTCTACTACTTTTCAGTTAGTCCGGGAATAGACTGGGACCTGTGAGTTAATTATAGAATCCGAAGGGGGACATTCTGGAGTTACAGATTTTTCCCTCACTGATTTTCTCATAGACCTTGCCGTTCCCCTCTGGAAGGGGAAGTAGTACGCGATGCCATACCGGAGGTGCGTCAGGTTCAGGACATTGTCCTGTTGTCCCTGTTAAAAAGTTTAAATGCGTGTTTTCCTCAATCAGATTATCTGGGTTGCCATTTCACCGGAGTGATGACAGTACGATGGTTTTATTTCAATAGTAAGAGACATTGTTATTCGGTACTGAGACGCTCTCCCGATTAAGGCGAGGTCAAGAAACAAGAGGTGCAAATCGTTGTTTCTCTCTGACTGTTCTTCAACACAGGAAATGGCTGTTGTTCCCAACGATGCAGATGTCGGATGTGGGTATCAGAATAGATACTGAACGTTGAGGTTTTGTGTTTTCCTGTGGAAGGAGGTCTGAGGATCCAGGGTCGGATCAGTTTGCAGTGATAATCCATTTATATGTTCCGTTATTGTAGCAGATGGGTGCGGCCTAAGAGGCTTTTTCTGTAAGCAGGTCAAATGCCAGAGTGGTGGTCAAAGGACCAGTTGGAAATGTGGTACGGGTTTCTCCTGCACATGCACCGGAATATAATCTAATGGCCGGGACATCGTTCCTATGGTGTCTGCTCGGTTCTCACCTTCTAGAGAGACGAAGGTTCGGGATCCAGGATTAGATCCTGGTGTCCCTGCATGCGGATCTCCAAGGCTGGGGAGAAGTCCTGGCAAGGGTCGTATTTCCAAAGGAAAGGGTCAAGCTGGGAAGCTTGTCTGCAATAAGCTTTCTTGAATTAAGAGCTATTTTTGACGAACATATTCTTCGTGATCTGCCGTGTTGGTTCTGTCGGACAACTTGGCGTCGGTGGCGTCGGTAAGCCGCTAGGGCGGAGCAAGGAGCACAGCGGCAATGGCGGAAGATCCAAAGTTTGCCGCTAGGTGGAAAGACTGGAAAATGATATATTAGCGGTCTTCGTTCCGGAGGAAAATGACGGAGAAATAGATCTCCTCTGAAGACGCGATCGCCATCAGGGAGAAATTCAGTCGTCATCGTGAAGTTTTCACAGAAGTGACAACTCTTTGAGGAGTGACTCAATTGGACATGCTGGTGTCTCGCTTCAACGGGCGGTCTCAGGGATATTGTTCCAGGTCAAGGGACACTCAGGCTATAGCAGTGGACGTCCTCATGACACCTTGGGTGTTTTCAGTCGGTCTATGTGTCCCCTCCGCTCTCACTTTTTCTAAAGGTGATAAACGTAAGAAGAACAAAGCTTCGGACGATTCTCTTTGTTCCGTCTAGCCAAGGAGGGCTTGGTATCCAGTTTTTCATGATTTACTCATGGAAGATCACGGGCCTTTTCCTCTTCATGAGGAACGGTTACAGCAAGACCACGGAGAGTATCAAGTCTTATCGCAGCTGCGTTTGACGGCGTGACGGTTGAATGCCATCTCCTGACCAAAAGGGTATTTCCAGTGAAATCATTTCCACACTTATTCAGGCTAGGGAAGAAGTAACGGCAAAGCCTTACCACCGTAGTTGGCGTAAATATGTGTCTTGGTGTAAATCCAAGAAGACCCCTACGGAAGACTTTCAGCTGGGTCGTTCTTCTCCATTCTTTGCAAGCAAGTGTGGATGCAGGCCTACACTTAGGCTCCATTTCAGTGCAGTTTTGGCCTTACAAAATTTTCTTAAAAAAAAAAAAAAGATTTGGCCACCTTTTCAGGAAGTTCAGATTTTCGTGAAAGGAGTACTGCACATACGACCTCCATTGGTACCCCCTTTGGCACTGTAGGGCCTTGACGTGGTGTTGCGTTTCTTGTACCACACTGATTGGAACCTTTATGAAAGGTCGTGCTAAAAAAATTTTCTCTTGAGGTGTGGTCATGCTATTCGCTTTGGCGGCCGCAAGGTGGGTGTCGGAAGTAGTGGCTTTGTCTCATGAGAGCCCCTGTTGGTTCTTCCATGTGGATAGAGCGGTTTTGAGAACTCGGATAATAGTTCTGCCAAACAAAGTGGTTTCTGTGTTTTCGCAGGTACCAGTCTATGTTGGTACCTGTGGTTTTTAAGCATTGGCTGATTCAAAGTTTCTCGATGTGGTCGGGGTTTTGAATTTTTATGTCGCCAATTTGGCTTGGATTGGGGAAACAGAGGCTATGTTTGTCCTGTATCCTCCCAACATGATTGGGGCGCCTGCGTCTATGCAGTCTGTTACACGCTGGTTCTGTGATACGCTTCCGCGTGCTCGTTCTACGGCTGGATTGCCGTTACGTTGGTGGAGACCCATTCTACTTGGAAGATGGGCTATTCTTGGGGGGAAGGCCGAGGAGTCTCGGCGGTTTAACTTTGCCGAGCGGCTACTTGGTCGGGTTCAAACAATTTTTGCTAAGCTCTACAAGTTTGATACCCTGCCTGATGGGGACCTCATGTTTGCTCAATTGGTGCTGCAGAGTCGTCTGCACTCTCCCGCCCGGTATGGAGCTTTGGTATAAACCCCATGGTCCTTTTGGAGCCCCCAGCATTTTCTAGGACGTAGGAGAAAATAGGATTTTAATACCTACCGGTAAATCCTTTTCTCTTAGTCCGTAGAGGATGCTGGGCGCCCGTCCCAGTGCGTACTTTATCTGCAGTTATTGGTTATGGTTACACTCTTGTGGTGTTTCTTTTCAGTCAGGCTGTTGCTGACGTGATTCATGCCTTGGCATGTGGTATTCTATGATTGGTTGTGTTGACACACAGGTTGTGTTGTATATTCTCTCAGCATGTGGCTGTGTATTGTTCAAGCCGTGGGCTGGTATTCTTTTGAATGCCACGTTCTGGGGTATGTTCGTGGTGTGAGCTGGTATGACACTCACCGTGTTTACACATTAAATTATTTCCTCGAAATGTCCGTCAACCTGGGCACAGTTTTCTAACTGAGGTCTGGAGGAGGGGCATAGAGGGAGGAGCCAGTTTACACCCATTCAAAGTCTTATAGTGTGCCCATGTCTCCTGCGGAACCCGTCTATACCCCATGGTCCTTTTGGAGTCCCCAGCATCCTCTACGGACTAAGAGAAAAGGATTTACCGGTAGGTATTAAAATCCTATTTTTTCCAAGAGGTTGTCAGCGGTTTATCTCTTAGTGAAGCCGGTGATACAGAAAGTAGCCTGCCTCTGAATGAGCTGGCGTTGTTTGTTAGATGCTGCTGCTGATGGCGATTCATCTACCCAGTGGGCTGTCAATGTCATATCATTTTTAGTTTGCCCAGTGCTGCTTGCTCACATATTTCTAGTTAAGTGGACAGTGTGCATTTTGTAGGCCAATAATTAGGCTTTTTTAACGTCTGCTTTTCTAATAAAATGGAACCGAGATGGTATTTGGTAGAGGGGTCTCAGGACCTTAATTAACTGTCTAAAACCCGCTACATTAATGGCGAATATTGGATGCAGATCTAATTCTAGCAAAGCTGTCATGGCATCAGTGATACGCTGTGTGATTGGGTGACAGCTGTCATACTTGCTTCCTCTTTCAAAGTTATTTTTTTTTAGCATAAGTTTCTGATTTTCCCACGAACTCAAAGCAAATTCTGTAACAGAGAGGAGGTTCCTAGATGGTTAAAGTCCCTACCTCTACTTATTGTGTTTTTACAAATGCTACAGATGGCTGGAGAAGTTTGTCAGGATTTGGTATAAATAATTCCATACATAAGAGGCAGTTTTTTTGGTCTTATGCCCAGGCTTGACAATGGCCTTCTTCTTATCATGGGCAAGGACTGCTTCCTTTGGTGCCTGACTTACACAAACAACATTCTCATCCTCCTCTTCAACATCCATGTTAGCGTTGGTGTCAGTTCCACTGTGGCATCCTCAAATTATATGTCACCAGCTAAACTTTTGCTGCTTATCTCCACATTTGAAGAGGGTGCAGAAATGGTGGAAGGAGGGTTCACTATGAGTACAGTATCAGAAAGGTCTGTCTCACACATAAAACTCATGGACAAACGTTTCTGGTTCACATTTTTTTGACACCTCTTCTACACTCTCAGTGAAAAGGGCTTGCATCGTCATAAGGGGAAAAAGAAAATACCTCACTGACAGTTTCAGAATCACCGCTCATAAATAAAGGACAAGGCCTGAGCCTTTCCTTGCCACTGCGGGTGGTGAACGGCATGGTGGCAATTTTATATTTTTCTGCAGTAAACTTTCCCTTTATTAGAGGTGTTTTTTTCCTTTACAGCTGTAAAATATTGTGTGTGTGTGTGTGTGTGTGTGTGTGTGTGTGTGTGGATGGGGGGGGGGGGGGGTATTTCAGATTCCCTGACTTACACCCTCTATGCCTTTAGGCATCAATTTTAGTAGAGGACATTGAAGGACTAATATCATCATGACTAATGGCAGCGGCTGCAGTGCTAGTATTTGGTTGCTGCTCCTGCTCTTCTCTCGACTGATTGTTATCATTATTCACACTCAACATGTACCAGCTGTAAAAATACAAATTAACAATTTTTATTAACTTACTTACTGCTGCTCTTATTTATTATAGTAATGGTGGCACACGCCAGTGTGCACCAATAAGGGCTTAATGCTCCACTGCGGTAACAAAAACAAGAACACCAGTGTGCACCAAGGGTTAATGCTGCCCTGTATTAGGAAGTCCCGGCAGCACTATGGGCAGTGTAAAAAAAAAGAACATCAATGCACCAGGGGTTAATTAATGCTTAAACATCAATGTACCAACGCTAAATTAATGCTGAAACACCAGTGCACCAAGGGTTAAATCATGATGCCCCTGTATTAGGAGCACTTTCTAAGCACACATTCTCCCACCTTATGGTAAGGCGCCTGTCTCTTCTTCCTAGTAGCTACTCTCTGGTCCAGTGCACTGATTGAGGGCTCACATTGACACACACAGCAAACTTAGTAGAAGAAGCTGCTACTACTGGGCATGTGCAGCAGCTCTGCCCCTTAAACTGCATGATGTGGCGGCAGCTCTAGTAATCGTATTATATACCATTACTATTGTTGTTATAATTTGAGCCATTTGCCAAGAGGAGCGGGCTTTCCGGGCGAGGGGGGACCATAAATGTGTCCCCCGGCTGTGGCATTATGTCCCTGGCTAGTGGAGCCCGTATTAAAAATACAGGGGACCCCTACATCTTTTGTCCCCCGTATTTTTGGAACCAGGACCGGACTAAGAGCCTGGTGCTGGTTGTCTAAATATGGGGAACCCCTGTCCAATTTTTTCCCCAGTATTTAAACAACCAGGATGAGCTCAAAGAGCCCGAGACTGGTTATACTTAGAAAGGGGGACCTCACGCATTTTTTTTTACATTTTTTAACCCATTCAGACCCTTCTCCATTAAGTTAATGGAAGCCCTGGACAACAAAATTGCATTCATGTCCTCCTCCCACTCCCTTCCCAAACACAATTATTATTTTTTTTGTATAAAAATGTACAATATAAGTATGATGAGCAGGCAGGCAGCGGGCATTGGCGGCATCGGACTGAGATGCAAATTAGTGGCGGAGGGCTGGGTCAGTTGATGGTGGGCGGGTTTGCAAGCCATTGACGGTGGCAGCGGGCATCGGCTCAGAGGCAGTAGCGGGCATTGGCTCAGCGGCGGTAGGGGTCATTGGCAGGATTTGGCGGACATTATGGCTGCAGTGTCTCACCAGCCACTGACCTCACTGCACGCCACTGATGCACAGTAGAAAAATATCGCCCCACTATGTACGCACACCCCTGAAGACGTTTGTTGTGAAAGTTCTGTTTATATCAGTGGTAGCTTTAATTCCTGAATAGCACCAGCCTGTTCTATAGAGGGGTACAGTGGTAAGGCACAGGGCCCTGCAGTGTGCACTGCACATGTCACTGAGCTGTACTGGTAAGCAGTGCAGTGCAGAGGTCTGCTTGGCCTTATTTCACAGTGATTTATTATGTGATGTTTCTAAAGCGAGAATCATTAGCTGAAGAAAGAAAGAGAGAAAGTGAGAATGCTGCTACCTCGGGGATGTAACTGGGGATTCCCTCTCCGCTGAGTCATGTTGCAGCTCTCTTCCTTTTGCTTGACTGGCAATTTATATTCTTGACAACGCTGCCCATCAGAGGGTTAAACCCTTCCCCAGTGGCTTACTGCCAGCTCATATGCAGATGGTATCATGTAATCCTTATAATGCAGCATTAACAGCAAAAAGCTGGCACAGTGTGCAGGAGGTACATACAGCAGGCATCATGAACACAAAGCAGGCATTTATCTGTGATCACCTTACTGTATATGCAAATAAACAGCTGAAGAGATGTGAGAGGCTGGGATACAGTGCCGCGGGCATACAAAGCTAACCGGCTACCTACAGAGTCTGAGATATGCTTCGCGACCCAGTTAGTACTTTAATTGGTAGCAAAACAGTGTGCCAAATGTTTTGAGGGAACTCTGCCAATGCCTTGACTGGCAAGCATTTGTGATGGGTAAGCTGTGGTGAAAGATTAGGGTTAGGCCGCTAGGAGGGATAGGAGTAGAAATCAGTGGAGTTTACAGCCAGGGCCCTTCACAGCACTGAGACCGATGGGAAGAGAACTCCGTTATTGCTGCACAATTAAAGTGTGATCCAGTAGCCAGCAATCATCTGCCTTAGAACTGGCATATACAGTGCACAAAGCGCAATAGATAAAGAAAAGTACTGAACACACGTCAGAACCATAAGAAGTGACACCATTATACAGTGTGTCAGGCTTATTTTCAGGGGATCCGGTCTGAAGATCGACAGTGTCTAGGTCGACAATGTTTAGGTCGACCACTATAGGTCGACAGTCACTAGGTCGACATGGATGGAAGGTCGACAGGGTTTCTAGGTCGACATGTGCTAGGTCGACAGGTCTAAAGGTTGACATGAGTTTTTCACATTTTTTTTGGTGGATTTTTTCATACTTAACGATCCACGTGGACTACGATTGATACGGTAAAGTGTGCCGAGCGAAGCGGTAGCGGAGCGAAGGCACCATGCCCGAAGCATGGCGAGCGAAGCGAGCCATGCGAGGGGACGCGGTGCACTAATTTGGGATCCCGGTCACTGTACGAAGAAAACGACAAAAAAAACAAACAAACCTCATGTCGACCTTTAGACCTGTCGACCTAGCACATGTCGACCTAGAAACCCCGTCGACCTTCCATCCATGTCGACCTAGTGACTGTCGACCTATAGTGGTCGACCTAAACATTGTCGACTTAGACACTGTCGATAAAACGAACCACACCCTATTTTCAGACCATTGGGATTCGTAAACAGGCACCAAGAATCCGCATCTAGGACCATGGCTATGATGGCTGACTGGTACTGCAGCTTTCCATACCTAAAGAAGGCATGATATTCTATGCTGCAGGGACCGCAAGGTGAAAATCTGATTCTCCTGCTGTTCTTTTACCTGTGGGCAGCATGGTGGCACCATGGTTAGTAATGTTACATCACAGTGCTGAGGTCATACTTTTGATTACTATCTGGGCCCTATCCGTATGGAGTTTGTATGTCCTTTACTATGTTTGAGTGTGTGTTTCCTGTGAATGTTCCAGCCTCCTTCTTTACTCTACAAATATACTTATAGGTTATTTGACCTCTGGCATAATATACTGCGTAATGGGATAGCACTAGATTAGAAAATAAATAATAAGGTAGTCTAATACAACACTTTTTCTAAATCTGTGATAATTTGTATATATTTAAAGAGTACTTTAGTGTGTCAAATATAAACCAAAATAACTTTATTGATTAGTAAAGGATAAAGCATATACAAAACTAATCAGGCACATAAATGTGTAAGGGATTCAGAAGGGATGTACTAAATTTGCCCAAAATCACATTGCAATATTTGAATACAATACAAGAATATAAAATATTGCATGCAGGGACAGTGCTTGCGAGAAAACTCTATCCCTGTGAATCTCACCCCAACACTTCTCAGAGTATTTTTTGCACAAAATATGCTAAGAGTGTAACTGTGAATGCCCTGCTGGTTACTGTCTCAGCCCCCCACCCCACCCCGCTTACTAAAAAATGCAATATTAATGGTTTGGAGGAGAATTTTGAGAATTCTACTCAAATAGCCCTTTCGTACATTTCTGGGATACTAAAATAATGTGAAAAGGGTGTTTAAAACACCTATTTTCACGTTATTTTAATAAACAATTTATATTCTTGACAACGCTGCCCATCCGAGTCCTTGGGTACTCCCACCGACCCTTATGTTGGATATTAAAAAGCATATGCACAGTTTAACAAACCAAGCACTTCAGCAACCAGAGACTTCAACACCTCACTGGAGACATGCAAGGTTCCCTCCTGCTTCAAATGTTCAACAACAGTTCCAGTTCCAAAGAGCGCAGCTGCAAAAGACCTAAACGGCTACAGGCCGATCGCACTAACATCTGTGGCAATGAAAGTGTTTGAACAGTTGGTGCTGAACCACCTGAGAGAAGCGACTAATACCCACTTAGACCCCTTGCAGTTCGCATACCAAGCAAACAGGAGTGTCGATGACGCAGTTAACTTGGGGCTGCACTACATCCTACAGCACCTAGACTGACCGGGCTCTTATGCGAGGGTCCTATTTGTCGATTTCAGTTTGGCATTCAACACAATCGTCCCCAGTATCCTGCAAGCCAAACTCCTCTCCTTAGGGGTCCCAGAATCAACATGCTTCTGGATCGTTGACTTCCTGACAGCAAGGAAACAGGTGGTGAAAACCAGGTCATTCACGTCTAGTGGGCGCACGGGGTCCCCTCAAGGATGTGTCCTCTCCCCCCTGCTCTTCTCTCTATATACCAACGACTGCACCTCGGCCGAGCAATCAGTAAAGAATTATAAAATTCGCAGACGACACCACTGTCATCGGCTTAATCAAGGGCGAAGACGAATCTGCATACTGTACAGATGTGAAGTGGAATAGCTAACGCAGTGGTGCGGCAGGAACAACCTTGACCTAAATCCCCTCAAAACAGTTGAGATGGTGGTGGACTTCAGAAGGAAACCCAATGCCATGCAACCACTCGTAATAGCAGACAGCGTGGTTTTGTGGGTCGACTCCTTCAAATTCCTAGGGTCAAAAATTTCCTGAGACCTCAAACGGGGGCCCAACATAAGCACTATCATAAAGAAGGCCCAGCAGTGGATGTTCTTTCTGAGGCACGGGAAAGACAGGGAATAGAGGACTGCTGATAATGTCGGTATTATCTTAGACTGCAAAGCTATACCCCTTTGTACACTATTACCGTTGAGCCGCTATGGCCGCTAGACTACGTGCACGTGCTACGCACTTTGTACGCTATTTGCGTACAGAGTCCTGCACGTGGTACGCACTTGGCGTACGCACGCTGCGCTGAGTGTACGGAGTACACACAGCGAGCGCTCACACAATGGATAACCTTTGAACCATGTTAATGATTCAATATAATAATATGCTTACACTTTAAACCCTTAACAGTAAAGTACTGCAATGATGTTATACCTTTAAACCTTAAGTAGCGCTGGCGATACAAAGTACCCGCAGTGCGTACACCTTATCAATGCTTATACACTTTAAACAGATTAAACTACTTTAAAGCCCATGCAGGAAAGTGAAAACACAACACAGTTTGTAGTTGAAACCACAGGGTTCTAAGGCCACCGTGGATTGATTCCAAAAGATACAAACAATACAATTTATACACTACAGGCTAACAAGTAAATCTAAACAGAATAATGGCTACAGAGAATGTACGTACGTGAGAATATTCGCAAGCGCAACCCGAATCCGGTCCTCCGCTCATCAGGTAGATAGCGTTCAGAGTCTTCTGACCGGCCAGGCAACAATGGTTCTTTTATACACAACATGCATACACAATACAATGGTCACTGTAATCTCATTGTTCATTGGACACAGAGATATGTCTCCACATTACAGTAAAGGTCATAGGTGGATTTGAAAAGGTGGGCGATGTCTTTCCCAACTGCTCTTGTGGGTGGTATCCTCTGGATTCCCGCCGCATATGTAATTTACAGTAAATACAGTTAATGTTCATAATCTACTTTTGCACATAACTATACGCAGGAACAAGCGATCTTTCTCTAACTAACACTGGAATGTTACCCTCAAAATACCCTACAGCTGGATACTAGACATCACCTTCCAACCTTTATCTGACCCTTCCTATCATGCAAAGGCGAATCTCTCTGTCCAGGAACTGTTTAAACTAATAATACTTGCTGACATGGTCTAGGGGAACTGTATCTACAATATACGCTATATGGGTTAAATATGCAATGTTCTAATAACACGCTACACGCTCACAAACTCCGCCGTAAATACCCATATCACGCGCATGATCGCCGGAGCGATCCTATGCAAATTGCGGATATGTGCACGCACGGAGGACTGAGTGCACGAGCAGCGGACATGTGCATGGGGTTAGTACAAGGCATATGTATTACAATATTTTTCGACTTTGACAGTCCACCCTTTGGCAGTCAACAATAACTGCCACTATCTGAACATTAAACAGAAAAATATACAATACAATATCTATAAAATAATTGGATGGTAAGAGGAGAGGAGTAGGCGGGAAATGTATGGCCTAGTGGGATAGTAAAAGCATGTATGTATGAAATCCATGTCTGAGGGGCATGTGTCATCGTGCCGTACATGTTCTAGATAAGCTTCGAGGTATTGCGAAGTATACATTAAATCCTTCTTATCCCGTATTAAAGGTCTGTAAGTGGGCCAACAAACACTACCGAGCTCTTTTCCGCTTCTTGTTCCAACAAATGGGGTGCACATTTAGTTGATGATACATGGAGGGGGAAAAACATGTGAATGCTAATATGTGTATATATATATCACCTGTCGACTATGTGTGTCACTACCTGAAGGTTGTAGAGATGAAGATAAGACACGTATCACAAATACATTCACATAACAATTGGGCAATCATCCTTGGGTGTTGGTTGAAGTCTTGTCCGGATGGGTGTATCCTTGCTGTGGGTGGTAATCAAAGTCTTTCAAGTGTCCATAAAAAGTCTTTCAAAGTCTTTAGAATGTCCATCAAAGTCTGTCGAATGTCCATCAAAGTCTGTAGAATGTCCATCAAAGTCTGTAGAATGTCCATCAAAGTCTGTAGAATGTCCATCAAAGTCTTCTTCCGAATGGATGTATTTTTGCTTGGGAGAAAAACAAAGGAGAAACGGGTGAAAGAAACGGACCGTGGAATCACGTCTTGTCACAACATTGTCTCAATTGATGGGTCATAAATTAAATCAGTTGTTGTAACAATGCCCCCGCTCCTCAAACTCATCACTTTGGTACTGTGCTTGCGCCGCGTTAAAAATCGAACACATCTAAATATCAAACCAATCATTATGACGACTCCCAGGATAGAAAGGAGAAACTTTCCTACACTCACGATAACATTTTGAGCCCATTCTCCCAAATCAGAGAACCAATTGCGTGGGTTCAACCATGAGACCCAGCCGGTCAGTTCCTTACTCACAGCAGTAAGGGTAAGGTTGTGTCTCCTTCGGAACTCCCATTTCAATTGCAAGATATCGTCCATCTTTTGATCTATGACCTCGGTGGGGTCATCAGTGCTGTTTGTAATGTACGTGCAGCACTTCACACCATACTGAGTTGCTAGGGTGATACAATACCCGCCTGTCACCGCTGTGATGTAATTAAGAACCATCCTGTGCTGGATCAGTTCCGTTTTGTAAGCTTGCAATTCCCTCCCTGTATACCTGAAGGTGTCATCATACATCTCGGTGATATTATCTATCAGGTTCGCTAGCGAATGAATATACCTAAAATGTATAATTCCTCTGGCGGTACGGGTGATATCTAACGCGAGTAGGAATTGAATCCCGGTGGATTCGTGGATCAAATCAGAGGCTGCGTGCTCTGTCCTATCTATAAGGTGTCTCTTAACGATGTGTTCATAATGAGTGTGAGTGTAAGGAGCTTGAGCATTGCGGTGAACGTCTTTCATCTTATTATGGGTTATGGTCATTACTTCTGGCAACACTCTTCCAATGTAACACAATCCCTCTGAGTTTGGGGCAAGCCACTTATACGCCTTCCTCCCGCATATGAAATATGCATCATCGGGGAGAACATATGGGACAGAATATGACATTACCATATTGCAAACCTTCCAAGCGAAAAATCCTATCCCTAACTCTCTCATCTGTTCAGTACACGTATCAGGCTGTATGATATGTGCACAGTACCCTGGAGATACTTCTCCAACCCGCATGGTCCTACTTCCTAGAGTATACCTGTACCGAAAATACCTTCCACCGTCGGCTATTTGGCGTATAAGTTCTGAGTCTACGGGCATTCTATCGGCTCTGTGTGAAAATGCCATGGTTTGGTTATTCCATGTCACTTCCCAATTTCCCGGTTTTCGGGGATTGGAAATGTTGAAACATACTAAGGACCTATCCACATGATATTGGTGGAGCTTCAAACGGGGGGGCCTAGAAATATTAAATTTCTTGTCCACCGGTCTCCCACCCCTTAATTCAAGTACCTCATCTATTGTTAAGGGATACGGTACTAGTCCTGACTTGCTCTGACCTTGAGGTACTTGTGAGCACACCCAGCATTCCGTTTGGTTTAAAACCTTACCCACTAATGAGTGATAGTCACTCAATGGATGACGGTCCATGTTGATATTAAGGCTGGACTGACATCTCTGGATGCACCCGTCCTCAACTATGTTTTCACAGTTTCTACAAATACAATTTTCCTCATCCAATAACCCTTCACAGTGCCTCCTAGTTTCGTGACTACCAGATCGTTTTCTGATACTCGCCTTTGCTCGGTGAATGTGTTGCTCTTGGAATTCTACAAATCCGTCCTTGCCATCAGAACCCATTCCAGATCCTTTCTCGACCTCTCTGGTACTCTCACCGAAACAGACTGCTCTGGTCAACAACAGGGTCAACAGGAAAACCCGGAATGCAGTCTCTTGGGGTAAGTCCATCTTGCTAAGGGGAGAGAAAAAGGAGCAAGGAAGGGGGAAAGGGGGGTAATGGGAGATGGAGAAAATAATAAAAAGGAAAAAGAAATTTTGTGCGACAACCGCCTCTGGTCTTGTAGTTCTCTGTGCTCAGGTGCCGTGACAACAGTCCTGCCTCTCAACCTTCCCGGAACAAGCACTTCAGTGATACGATTTCCTCCACACTCTGCTCTTTGTCACGGGCTTTCTCTGGGTCAGCGACCTTCTTACAGTGGGACGAGTGGACCCAAGTCTCTCTCTCGGCAACCTTCAATGCTGTTGTGCTGGTTAGTAAGACTTGGTACGGTCCTTCCCACCGGTCAATAAGGCAACCTGAGCGTAGAAAATTTCGAATCATTACATAATCCCCAGGTTCAATGTCATGACAATTGCTGTTTGGTAGGTCAGGAATCACCAGCTTTAGATTGCTGTTTTGATTCCTCAACTGCTTGCTCATCTTAACCAAATATTTCACAGTCACTTCATTATTGCATTTCAAATCATCCTGGGGGTCAATCATTACATGGGGTTGTCGGCCAAAAAGAATCTCAAAGGGTGATAGGTTAAGGGGGGACCTGGGAGTGGTTCTGATGCTGTACAATACAAGTTGCAAAGCTTCTGGCCACAGCAATCCAGTTTCAGCCATCACCTTGCTCAGCTTGTTCTTAATAGTGCTGTTTACTCTTTCCACTTTCGCACTCGCCTGTGGGCAGTACGGAGTATGCAGTTTACTATTAATTCCCATTAGTTTGCACATAACCTGAAAGACTTCACCTGTAAAATGGGTACCCCTATCACTTTCAATTATCCTAGGGATACCATATCTGCACACAAATTCCTGCACGATCTTCTTTGCAGTGAACGTAGCAGTATTTGTGGCAGCGGGGAATGCGTCTACCCAATTTGAAAACACATCAATACAAACCAACACATACTTTAAATTTCTGCAGGGTGGCAACTGTATGAAATCAATTTGTATTACCTGAAAAGGGCCGTCTGTTGGCGGGATATGGGATGGTTCTGTTGGTATTGACTTTCCAATATTCTTCCTCAAGCAGGTAAGACATGTCATTGCTCTCTTACCCGCATGAGAAGAGAATCCTGGCGCACACCAGTAGGCTCTCACCAGCTTACACATACCCTCTTTGCCCAGATGAGTCAGACCATGTGCCGCCTCAGCTAAACTTGGAAGGTATGCTCTGGGAGCTACTGGCTTACCCTGTCCATCTGTCCAGAGTCCTGAGGACTCCTGGCCATATACGTTTGACCTCCAGACTGCCTTTTCCTGTGAAGAACACAAATTTTGGATTTCACTTAATTTTTGTGTGTTGACGGTATTGAATACCATCAGTTGTGTGATGTCTGTCTGTATGGGGGTGCTGGCTGCTGATTTAGCAGCTTCGTCTGCCCGGCTGTTACAAAGTGACACTGGGTCTTGGCTGTACGTGTGGGCTTTACACTTGATAACAGCCACTCTGTCAGGTTCCTGTATCGCTGCTAGAAGTCTTTTGATGTGGGTCGCATGCGCCACGGGTGTACCAGCTGCCGTCATGAAATTTCTGAGGCGCCATAGGGCCCCGAAATCATGCACTACTCCAAAGGCATACCCAGAATCCGCGTAGATATTGGCTGACTTACCCTTAGCCAATTCACACGCTCTGGTTAGGGCGACCAGCTCAGCAACTTGTGCTGAGTGTGGTGGGCCCAGGGGTTCCGCTTCTATGATACCTTTGTCATCTACGACTGCGTATCCAGTACACAAGTCTCCCGAGTCCATCTGTCTGTGGCAACTACCGTCAGTGTAAAAAGTAAAATCTACACCTTCCAGTGGGTTGTCACTGATGTCGGGCCTTGCAGTGAAAGTTTGGTTCAAATATTCCATACAATCATGTGTGTCAGTGTCTATACTAAATCCTCCTTCACCATCACTCTCATCCCCCACCCTTTGTGCCTGTCCAGGCACACCTGGGAGATACGTTGCAGGATTTAGTGCGCTGATGTTTACAGAGGCCATTAGTGCTAATTCCCACCTTGTAAACCGTGCTGATGAGACATGTCTGGTTTGGGCAGAATTCAGTAAGGCTGACACTGCATGAGATGTATGGATGGTCAGGTTGTGTCCTAACACTACGTCTTCACTTTTACTCACTAGCAATGCTATCGCTGCAACACTTCGCAAGCATGTGGGGAGAGATCGTGCTACGGTGTCTAGCTGAGCGCTGTAGTAGGCTACCGGCCTGCTGGCATCACCATGTCTCTGGGTGAAAACACCTGCCGCACACACAGCACTTTCCGTACCGTACAACTCAAAGGGTTTCCCATAATCTGGCATACCTAATGCAGGTGCCTGTGATAGGCACTGTTTGAGTCTCTCAAATGCCAGTTCGGACTCATCTGTGTGCGAAATCCGATCTGGTTTGTTTGACGAGACCATCTCTTGCAAAGGTAAAGCTAGTATGGAGAACCCTGGGATCCAGTTTTGGCAGTACCCACACATTCCAAGGAATGTGCGGATCTGTTGCTGGGTTTGTGGCAGAGTCATGTCGCGAATCGCCTGTATTCTATCAGCGGTGAGGTGTCTCAGTCCTTGTGTCAAGCAATGTCCCAAGTATTTCACTTTGGTCTGGCACAACTGTAACTTATCCTTTGAAACCTTGTGTTCCGTATTAGAAAGGTGAAACAGAAGCTGTTTCGTGTCTTTCAAGGACGATTCGAGTGAATCAGAACACAGCAGTAAGTCATCTACATACTGTATTAATACTGATCCGCTCTCAGGTTGAAAGGATTGTAAACAGTCATGCAAAGCCTGGGAGAAAATACTTGGGCTGTCAATGAAACCTTGGGGTAAGCGAGTCCAGGTGTACTGTACTCCTCTGTATGTAAATGCAAACAAGTATTGGCTGTCAGGGTGCAGAGGGACCGAAAAGAAAGCAGAACAGAGGTCAATGACAGTGAAAAACTTCGCAGTAGGAGGAATTTGCATGAGGATGACAGCTGGATTTGGCACTACGGGGAATTGGCTCTCAACTATCTTGTTTATCCCCCTTAGATCCTGCACTAGCCTGTAACCCCTCCCCCCACTCTTTTTCACAGGGAAGATGGGACTATTGGCAGTGCTGGACGTCCTAACTAGGATGCCCTGTTGTAGCAAGCGCTCTATGACTGGGTACACTCCTAATTCCACCTCTGGCTTCAGAGGATACTGTGGGATTTTTGGAGCTATCCTACCATCTTTTACTTGCACCACTACAGGAGCTACATTTGCCATCAATCCAGTGTCTTGTCCATCTTTGGTCCAGAGGGACTCCGGTATCTGGGAGATCATTTCCTCTACCTTGGATGGACACCTGTCTGTAACAGCAGAGTGTGACATTAACCTTTGTGGGGTGTCCAACATATCCTGCACTTCCTGAACGTGATTCTCGGGTATATCTAAGAGGACACCCTCAGGAGTACAATATATGACACACCTCATTTTACACAGTAAATCTCTCCCAAGTAGATTAGTCGGAGCCGATGCAGCTAGCAAAAAGAAGTGCTTGGTCTGCAAAGGCCCTATCGTAATCTCTGCTGGTTTACTTAAAGGATAGTGTTGCACTACTCCTGTTACCCCCATTGCTGAAATTGTTTTACCAGTGGTCTTCATACCTACCATTGAATTTAACACTGACCTGGCCGCCCCTGTATCTACAAGGAAAGGTAGTGATCTATCAGCTACATCAACTGTAACCTCGGGTTCATTTCCAAGGCTAGCAATCAACTTTACTGGCTGCAAACTACAGGTGTGGCCTGCCCCCTATTGTAAGTTGTGACCCTCCCGCAGTGCGCTGGCAGCTACAATGTGTGAGGGGGGTAGCTGAGAATTTCCAGAGGTTTGCCAGTCCTTCCTAGGTGGGTACCTTCTTGTTTCCCCTGCATGTGGCTCATAACTCCTCCTATGCGGTCCCTGATCCCAATTACGTGCGCCATACTGTGTGTCATGTTCTGGCCTAGGGGGTCGATATACCTTATGTGGGTCTTTAAAATTACAGTTCCGTGCGTAATGTCCTTCCCTCTGACATTTAAAACATTTTACCACATACGACTTACCATCAGGGGTCTGGGGTTTAGGCTGATGTGGCTTCGTTGTCAGGGCTTTTATACTTACTGTCATCAGCTTATCCCCCTGTGACTCCCTGTGCCTAATGATGTTCCGATCATGCTCAATAGCGGACTCTCTTAATGCAGCCACTGAGATACCTCTCCAATTTGGTTGAGTGGTTTGTACCCTTGTTCTCAACGTTTCTTTTAAACCGTCCATTAATACGGACACCGCTACCTCTCTATGATGTACATTTTCCTTAATATCCGCGACCCCGGTGTATCTAGCCATTTCCTGCAGTGCTCGATGGAAATATTCAGAAGCCGTTTCACCTTCTTTTTGTCTAATGGAGAAGATTATTCCATTTGACAACAGTTGGGAAATATACTCCTAACTGCAGATTGATCTGTTTTACGTTCTCCTGATTGTATTTATCAGTGATAGGTACCTCTGCGTCTAATTTACAGTCGGCAATGAATTTCACGGGGTCAATATTAGAGGGCAAACATGCCCGTAGCACTGTCCGCCAATCTTTGTTATTGGGTTCGGTGGCGTTACCTAGTTCTCTAATAAACCTCTGACATGCGGCTAGATCTTTCCTGGGATCGGGAAATTTAGACATAATTGTCCTTAATTCTGTCCGGGACCAGGGGCAATGCATAGCAATGTTCCTGACGGGAGTGATTCCCAGAGCGTCAGTCTTCCCATTGGGGACTGCGATCACCCTGACAGGATTCAGTTCAATTACATCATTCTGGGTTGCTTCTACAATGTGAGGTGCAATTGTCTCTGCATAATGTACTGTACCGTACTTACCTGTGGACACGACCTCACCTGTCCCTCCGCTAGGGGCCTTTGCTACTGCTCTTACTGGTTGGGCCGTGCCCACTTGGGTGTCTCGTATGGTGGCTGCTAGAGAGAGTGCCGCTATCGTGGTGGGCTCATCTTCTTGGTCGCAGTCCTGAGGGAAGTTTAAGATGGGATACAACTTGCACGGGTTAGTATTAATACATTTATTAAGTTCACTCTTATATATTAGTATGCCATTCTCTGTAGCCATTTTCTCTCCTGTAATGTACGGTGGTGGTGGTGCAGTTGCTATCAGTTTCCTGCTAGGGTTGGAACCAGCTGTTTGAGCTAATCCCCTTTGCATGTCACCCTCCTGTTGCCATAAATGTAAACAATCTGTATGTCTAATCCTTTGTTTTCTGGATTTTATTAGACATATCCTTCTCCTTAAATTTTGCAAAACCTCAGGACTAAAACTGCCTACCTTAGGGAATGGTTCCCTATCTTCCGCAGTCATACGTTCCCATTCATTGCATAAAACCTCTGCGTGTGATCCATATTTCTCACACATTATGTACCTTGCCGACCCTTTGGGCCGCGGAATATCAATCTGAACCCTGGTTGATCGTCCCTTACTTGAGCAACTGGCCCCCATTCTTTGCAGGTATTGCCTTCTCAGCTAATTCCTACAAAAACCAAATTACTCAGTGGTAAGGCGACGGTGAAAGTTCTCAGAGCGCTCTCACCCACTCACGCCCACGTTGGCCAATACACCTGAGTACTGTCCGCAGCACTGGTCGTACCCAACCTAGGGCCCTATGTAACCTCTATTTACTGAGAGTGTGTGGGAGTGACTTACCCTTCCCAGTAAATATCAGCCATTGGAGATTTCCTGAGTGACCAGCGAAACTCCCTTAAAATAAAAAAACTGTTACACAAATCACGTTGCGTGTACAATTAGCGTCTATGATCCCACGATTTTACGCAAATGGCGTAATGGGTATCAAGTTGAACTAACTATTGCACAAACTAACGCGCGGTACAATCGCACGGCGTATAAGTAACTGTTACTTATCCGCTGTACGACCAATGGAATCGTTTTTCAGGCTGCGAAACCTCAGCCGGAGCTTTTCAGAACAGGCCTATATGGGTACTACGCTAACTCCCGGGGCTGCGCTCTCACCGCTGACCTTTTTCAGGCCACGGTATTAGGAGCTTCGCTTGACTTAGTCAGCGGATTTCTGACTTCGCTGACCTCTTGGTCTGCTGTTATACTAATTGCTCCTTTATACCTTAATCAATGTTAAAGTGAGCAAGCCACTCTCACGCCACCAAGTGTCCACTCACCTGATGTGGTCTCCTACGGGATCCCGAATTCTGGGTTCACAAAACCTTTATTTGCACACTCACGCTCGTTCACTCATATACACTTTGGTTTTTCTGTACAGAAAATTAACTTTCATGCAGATAAAACAGCCTAGTCCCAGAGGTGACACAGTAAGAGAAGGTTCTTTTAAACTAAATATTGGAAACTGAACAAATTTGTGCTATTATCGCGTGGCTACCGTCTCGCCTAAACTGAAACAATGCTATTGTGTGATTTGTATTAAGTGGGCGTACCTGTACGCACGTTGCGTAAACACGCCACGTGTATAGGCCTTTACGTTGCGTACGCAGTCCCGAATGCTGTCCGAGACACGTGTACAAAGGCCGTACGTCCGCAGTACTACAAATCCCACACTTCTATAAATGTAAGCGATATTTAACTATAATCGCTCACTTGACACTACACACAGTTTCCACTGTATCAACCTTTACAACTAGGCCAGGCTGTGTGTGCGTCTTACACTTACTCCCTTAAATATTAACTCTTTATGTTAACTAAATAGCAACAAATTTTTCAGTATAGGTCAAAATAAATCAAGTAATCAGTGATTATGGCAACGGTGTGAGCAGATATGCAAAGTACAAAATACCGGTGTGTGCATGTGTTGCGTGCACATTTAGCGCCAAAACAGAAATTTACAGATTTTAAAAAGAAAAATAGCTTTTGCGTTCTTACCTTACGGATCCCTCCAGCATCCCTTCAAACCATGCAGGGCAGACGCTTATCTAATCAGCACTTATTATATCCACTGACCAAGAGAAGGTTTACAGGGAATACTCCGCCCTTTGCTGATAGATAAAGTCTGCGAAAACTCTGCTAGGCTGCGGGTATGAGAAGGAACCGGACGAGCTCCCAATTGATAATGTCGGTATTATCTTAGACCGCAAAGCTATACCCCTTTGTACACTATTACCGTTGAGCCGCTATGGCCGCTAAACTACGTGCACGTGCTACGCACTTTGTACGCTATTTGCGTACAGAGTCCTGCACGTGGTACGCACTTGGCATACGCATGCTGCGCTTAGTGTACGGAGTACACACAGCGAGCGCTCACACAATGGATAACCTTTAAACTGTGTTAATGATTCAATGTAATAATATGCTTACACTTTAAACCCTTAACAGTAAAGTACTGCAATGATGTTATACCTTTAAACCTTAAGTAGCGCTGGCGATACAAAGTACCCGCAGTGCGTACACCTTATCAATGCTTATACACTTTAAACAGATTAAACTACTTTAAAGCCCATGCAGGAAAGTGAAAACACAACACAATTTGTAGTTGAAACCACAGGGTTCTAAGGCCACCGTGGATTGATTCCAAAAGATACAAACAATACAATTTATACACTACAGGCTAACAAGTAAATCTAAACAGAATAATGGCTACAGAGAATGTACGTACGTGAGAATATTCGCAAGCGCAACCCGAATCCGGTCCTCCGATCATCAGGTAGATAGCGTTCAGAGTCTTCTGACCGGCCAGGCAACAATGGTTCTTTTATACACAACATGCATACACAATACAATGGTCACTGTAATCTCATTGTTCATTGGACACAGTGATATGTCTCCACATTACAGTAAAGGTCATAGGTGGATTTGAAAAGGTGGGCGATGTATTTCCTAACTGCTCTTGTGGGTGGTATCCTCTGGATTCCCGCCGCATATGTAATTTACAGTAAATACAGTTAATGTTCATAATCTACTTTTGCACATAACTATACGCAGGAACAAGCGATCTTTCTCTAACTAACACCGGATGTTACCCTCAAAATACCCTACAGCTGGATACTAGACATCACCTTCCAACCTTTATCTGACCCTTCCTATCATGCAAAGGCGAATCTCTCTGTCCAGGAACTGTTTAAACTAATAATACTTGCTGATATGGTCTAGGGGAACTGTATCTACAATATACGCTATATGGGTTAAATATGCAATGTTCTAATAACACGCTACACGCTCACAAACTCCGCCGTAAATACCCATATCACGCGCATGATCGCCGGAGCGATCCTATGCAAATTGCGGATATGAGCACGCACGGAGGACTGAGTGCACGAGCAGCGGGCATGTGCATGGGGTTAGTACAAGGCATATGTATTACAATATTTTTCGACTTTGACACTGCGCTGATATGCCTCACCTGATAGACTAAAGCTGCTATGGAGGAGAGATGAGTATTTCCACTATCCTCGCAGTTTTACAGAAGAAAAGAATGTCTCCCAGCGCTAACGTTATCAGGTGTATACTCTATAGTTTGTGGTAGTATCTACTCATAGAGATATCATATATATAAAAAACTCTAACACCAATATATTTTCAAGATAAAAATAATATTTTATTTCCCTAGCACAGAACAAAAATATAAAAAAATGGACCATATAAGAGAGATCCTCACTGATACCAATAAAATCAGGTGTTCAAAATGATTACTAGTGAATCCTAATACCGGTATACTAAATACAAACAAAACAACCACATACAACATAAAACATAAAAGACCAGTGATACGCTAAGTAGCGAATTATTCACTGGATAAAACTTGTAATCCTCAGGTGAATACAGGTCGGTGTAAGCATGTAAAAATACGTACTGTAGTGTAGTCACCTATCATACAGGGAATTTGCCCCTCAGATATTCTGGTAAATATCGCCAAAATGTAGTCCTTCCAGTGTAGGTATGTGCAAATCACTCTAACAGGGATAGCCAGATGCTCAGTCTATGTATCCATAACGCTGAAAGCACTTACTTTGATATCACAGGAAGTGATAGAACGGGTGTCTGCCGGCAGACTGTGATAGATAGCTCCGCAATCGACTAGTTTCGCCTGTCACTGCAGGCTTCCTCAGGATGGCCGAGCTGAATCAATGCTCCGTTCTTTATACTTCTCTGGCGTGTCAGTCGTCATGGTAACCGGTTCTCCCTACGCGCTCCGTACGTGTTGGTTACCATGGCGACCAAACCTCCCTCTGCGTCCTCAGCGTATCACATAGGTAGTCCTGGTAACTGGACGTGTTAACATGCGCCGCTGCTCATCTTCTACACACCGATCGTAGAATCGGTCCTATGTTCCTCGATCACAGTCTAGTATGGAGCTGCCAATGAGAGTGACAGACTGAGGCTGCAAAGGGTGGTGAGGACAGCTGAAAAGATTGTTGGGGCTGACCTCCCTCCCGTCTAGGAATTATACCAGTCAAAGATCA
The DNA here is from genome assembly GCF_028390025.1 of Pseudophryne corroboree. Taxonomy (NCBI): domain Eukaryota; kingdom Metazoa; phylum Chordata; class Amphibia; order Anura; family Myobatrachidae; genus Pseudophryne; species Pseudophryne corroboree. The sequence goes on from NC_086454.1 coordinate 287,595,190, forward strand.
GGAAGCAAGAGGAGAAAATCGGGGCATATATGCAGCACCCAGGTCACAAACTGTTTGAACCGCTTCCCGTGAAGTTGACCAGATCCATTAAAAGCTTCTTCCCACTAGCTGTCCACCAGCTGAACAATATATATATAAAGTCTAACATGTATAATATGTCTAATATGTCCAGTCTATCGTACAGTTGCAATGTGCAGTATGAACTCATACGTGTAATGTTTGTAATGTATGCTACATTTTTCCCCCTTCTTATGCTATGTATTCCCCCTTCATGTTGCTGCTTGGCGATGCACTGTACCACAAAAAATTCCTAATGTACGTGAGTACACCTGGCCAATACAGCTGATTCTGATTCTGAAGTGCTTAGTTTGTTTAGGCCTCCACAAAACAAGCTATCGATGGACATAAGGAAGTTAGCAGTGTTGTTAACCCTCCATACAAATAGAATAGGTCATTCTCCTCATTCGATTCTTCACTGTCATCAGTTATTACATCATCCTCAAACAATATTAATTCATCCCCGCTGGAATCCCATCATTACAGAAGTCACTGTACTTTGATGTAATTGCCAGTAAAAGTCTTCCTCTTGGAATTCATAGTTTATTTTGATGAACATAATCTTTTCCACATTTTAAGGAAGTAGTCTCATACGACGATCACTGACAAGGTTCCCGAATGTGCTGAAACTCTTTTTTTTCTGAGTACACACTGGAGTGTGACAGCTCAAGTTTGTATGAGGGCCTCCAAATTGCCTTTTTTTTCCAGTACTCAAAGGGACTCTGTGACATGCCAATTTGTACGCTGTCATTTAAATAACCCTCCACCATTCTTTGAATGTTGACTGTAGGGTAGAGGTGTCACTAATTTTGGGCAGTTTGGGTCATGTACTATACCACTTGAGTTGACAACTTGGTCACCAGGAGCTCTTAACATCTTTTAAGATCTGTGTTAGTTGGAATGACATATGACTTAAACCTGGGATCAAACATGGTCGTCAAAATGTAGTGATCCAATTTCAATATATTGACAACCCTTGGATCCTGGTGAAGTGAATAAAGGACTTGATCTACAAGTCCGACATAGCCAAATGTCTTTGTTTCACCTCCTCCTTCAATTTCTTGGGCTGCTTTTCCAATAGTCTAATTCGGGGAATCACCTGACTCAGACTGACGTGTATGAACTCACTTTACAGGTGACAACTTTGAATGGTTTCAGCACCTTGCACAATATGGAAAGTATTCTCCACTGTTCTGGATAAACATACATTCCCCTTCCTCTCCCAATGTCATGGCTTGTTGTGTAGATTTGGATGGCTTTTTGCGTGTCCTCTATGGAACAACATCTTGTTACAACCTCTTGCTTCAGTTGGTGGCAGCACAAATTGAACTGTTCTTGCAGGTGCTGCAGTCTTCTGCATGCAGCTGCTGAGTGCTGAAAATGTCCAGAAATTTTTCGGTCCACAGATAGCATCTCCTGCACGCCCCTGCCATTTCTTAAAAAAATCATGTAGCAAAACACGGGACGTGTTGGAATTCATCCAACTGCAATGCTTTTACAATATTTGTGGCGTTATCAGAAATCACAAATCCTGAGGAGAGTCCAAACAGGGTAACCATTTTGCTATGACATCCCTTAGTTTTTCTATGAGGTTGTCAGTGGAATGCCTCTTAGTGAAGCCGGTGATACAGAGAGTAGCCTGCCTCTGAATGAGCTGGTGTTGTTGGTTAGATGCTGCTGCTGTTTCTGCTGCTGAAGGTGATTCACCCACCCAGTGGGTTTTCAAGTCATGTAATCTTTAGTTTGCCCAGTTCCACTTGTCCATGTATCTGTGGTTAATTGGACAGTGAGTACAGTGCATTTTGTAGGCAAATAATTAGGGTCCTTCTTAAACTCCTGGCACAGCCGAGGAAATGCTTGCATAGTAAAATGGAACAGAGATGGAATTTGATAGCGGGGTCACAGGACCTCAACTAACTATCTAAAACCTGCTGAATTAATGGTGTATTTTGGATGCAGATTTAATACTAGCATAGCCGTCATAGTGTCCGTGATCCGTGTGCGACTGGAGTTGATGGGCACAGCACAGCAACCACTGAAGTGGATGGACACTGCAAAGCACAGCTGCCACTGGACATTGCACAGTACCGTAAACTGGAGTCTGCACAGTGTGAAATGGTGCCTCAATCACCTCCGCAGGGATATATATAGAATCCAGAACTTGTGAATCTGACACCTGACTATAATGTTTTGCCTCGTTTTTAAAGTCCGGAATTGATAGGAAGATCCCATAGTTGGTCTGGATTCCCTCGAATTGGGTAAGTTCGGGTGGACTCAGTCCTTAGCCCGAGCCCGATCATCCCTAGTATGACTAGTATGGACTTACTTAAATAAAATGGTTGTGGTATATTTTGTCGATATTCAGAATGTCAACATGTACATAATGGGGACATGCAAAATATCAACACTCATAATGTCGACAACGACAGTATGACGACATTGCCAGGATGCTGACATTATGGATGTTTCGACAGTTGGCATGTCGACAATAGAATTTGACATTCGATCCTACTCTCAGCAGAAGCCTTACTCTAATTTCAACCTAACCTCATTCCTGACATTTCATGTCAACACTATGGCTCTCGACATTTAGGGTTGGACAGGCCTACAGGTGCACAGGGCGTGTGTGTGTGTGTGTGTGTGTGTGTGTGTGTGTGTGTGTGTGTGTGTGTGTGTGTGTGTGTGTGTGCAAAAATCCCCGGTGGGCCTCACTGCCTGAGGGCCTCATCACCTCTAGGAGTCAGGTTCCAAACAATGCACTCAAATGATATATTTTTATTCTACTAGATGGTCAGTAACTTAGAGGAGCAGGATCACGGATGAACTTGGTTGCTGGGTTTGTTTCTATGGAAAGTGCAGTAAGATTAGCTCGCCTGCCTCAAAGTGGGTGGTCCTGACACAGCCCTGTCCACTCCTCTATAAAGGGACCCTGTTCTTTGCATGTCCTCTGTAGTGGTTGGCCAAGTCCCTCTGTGTTTGTTGGCCACCCCCTCTTAATCGGGTCTGGGACTGAGGGTCGACAGCACAAAGGTCGACACACCTTAGGTCGACGCCAATTGGTCGACACACCTTAGGTCGACATGGACAAAAGGTCGACATGGACAAAAGGTCGACAGGAACAAGGTCGACATGGAAAAAGGTCGACATGAGTTTTTTATGTTTTTTTGGTGTCGTTTTCTTCGTAGAGTGACCGGGAACCCCAATTAGTGCACCGCGTCCCCTCGCATGGTGCCTTCGCTCCGCTTCGCTCGGCACACTTTACCGTTCCAATCGTAGTCCACGTGGATCGTTAAGTATGAAAAGGTTCAAAAAAAGAAAAAATCGTGAAAAACTCATGTCGACCTTTTTCCATGTCGACCTTGTTCCTGTCGACCTTTTGTCCATGTCGACCTTTTGTCCATGTCGACCTAAGGTGTGTCGACCAATTGGCGTCGACCTAAGGTGTGTCGACCTTTGTGCTGTCGACCTGGAGTCCGGATACCCTCTTAATCTTGGGTCCCTAGCACTGATTTACCTGGTGGGCCCTTCATGGCCAAGTCCGACACTGTCAACATTCACAATGTTAGTGTTATATTATTGTCAGCATGTTGAACGTGGACATTCTGTACATATTGTCCTGCTGAGCAGCTGACAAACTAGTGCACACTGAAATAAATAAGCAACTACAGACTTTCGTGGTATTTTTTAAACTTTTGCCCACACACTGGGGTAGATGATAACATAAAAGCTGAGAAATGCCATAAATATATTGCAGTCCTTTTGTTGTAAAGCAGTGGTTCCCAAACTGTATGCCTAGGCACCCTTGGGCTGTTGCAGTTGTATCTAGATTTGTTGGTCCAGGACCCAATCAAATTATGTATGGTCAAAGTGAAAGCCAAAGCCAGTGTTAGTAGCTGCCAATCATAAAACATGTGGACAATCAGAACCTGTACAGCACCACATTACTGAGGGTAAGTGTGACAGGTAGGCACAGTTTACTTAATTTCATATTTTTTCCACATTATCAATAAAAAAACTCTCACCCTAGGGGTGCTGTGAAATAAATGGTAATACCCTAGGGTGCTGTGATTCAAGAAAGGTTGGGAACCACAGGTGTAAAGGATTATGCTTGTGCTTTCCAATTATAGCAGTAGCTATAAATGCAGATTCATACATTTCGGTATATCCTAAGTACCAAATAGTTTACTTATGTAAAGAGCAATGTTAATAGTTTAGGTAGATTTTAAAAAGAAAAGTCAGCCATAATACATTAAATTAGGGATGCTTGACCAGTGAGTTAGAATCCCAAGTGTGGTTCCACAAACCTTTTATTTTATGTCAGCAGAGACCATACATATTATGGGAGATTTATCAAAGCTTCTACAGCATGAAATAGTGGATGAGTGGAGAAGTTGCCAATAGCAACCAATCAGTTTCT